>NC_056738.1:446424315-446664315 GCF_019279795.1 Protopterus annectens
TTAATATAGTAAGACTGCCTTTGAGTTCCACGGTTTCTAGTTTGATTTCGGCATGAAGCTGCACTCTGGGTTTCCCTATATCTATGTACATTGAGTTCTGGTTTCCTTTTCCCTCCTAAATAGATGTGTTTTCTCTAAATTGCCCTCAGATGAGTATTGCAGAGCATTTCCCTTAAGTCACCCAGAAGTAGTAGTTAAATTGGGTATTCCCTGATTGGCTATAATATGATTGTAATCTAATTAAAGTATAACCCTCTATATAAGGAAGTGCACAATCTGAAGTGACATCGTGAACTGTGTGCAATTGTACTTTTCTGAATGTTTGACAATTAACAAAGCATGTGTATTTTTTTACCCCTACCTAATTACAATGGACAAGTGTTATGTTGTGCAAATAAATATATTTATGATAAAACAAATAAGAAATTTATTAGCTTAATATTTTAAAATATGTATAGCTCACGATATATATAGCTATAATCCTTCAGTTTTATGAAGTGCTTAATTCATACATTAGAGAAAGCTCACGACATCAGAACAAGTTTGTTTGACTCCGGCATGCTGTTCCCGTTCTCTGTAGTGTAATCAGTCTTCATGTAGCAAGAAGACTCAGATATGACATTAGGTAGTTATTTTTCCACACAGCACTACAAAATGAATATTTAATGGATTTGTCAATCAAACTTTTAAGATAAAAAGTCTGTATCTTAAATGTGCTGGCTGTTATTTATAACCAAGATACTTGAAAATCAGTGCTATGCCATTATGTTTTAATTTACAAGAGGTTCCAGGGCTGCATATTTTACACTAATAATGTTATATTTTTATCTAAGATGTTATCGAATTCATGGTAAACACAGCATAAAGAAATGGTATCAGATCAACATGTGATCAAAATTAAACGCTGCTGACTGCAATTGCAAATTACTGGCACACATTTCATTTCAATAAAGCTCTGATACTGCTTTCGCTCCTTAGTGGCACTAACTTTAATTTATATTTTTCAAGTAGCTGTGCTGTAGGGCATTAGAAAGGAATATATTTTGTTTGTTAACAATGAAAACAGAAGATGCATTTGTTACTACTGAAGGCTGGACTGTAAAATGGGTATTTTGTCCTCCAGAGTTATTGAAATGATGAAAAAAGTATATGTAATCAGCCAAAAAAGGATGAATATTTCTGATTAAATATTGACAAGAAGCAAATGAAGAGAAAAATATCTATATATCCATATAGATAGATACTTAGATATTTTTTTTCTGGAGAACTGATAGATGGACTAATCACAAGTTGTAGACTGTAGTTTTTGCCTGGTGGTTTTATATTTGCATTTTACAATTGAATTATATAAGAATAAATGGATGCCACCTACCAAGCTGGTAATGTGGAATTAGAAATCAATCAGATATACACAGTAGTATAAACTGAACTAAATTACTTTGCTTTGGTCCCTGTGCAAGACATAAAAATGAACACATAGTTTGAATGACAGTAAGACTAATGCACATACAGTAATAATTAAAGTATTAACAACACAATAGATTTCCACAATTGGACAGGAAAACATTAGGCAATATAGTAGTAGGTATTGAAAGACTATAACTTCACATTATGATTGCTTAGAATATTGCACTTCAGTTGTAGTATGATATGATAAGACAATAATTACAAAAATACTGGTCCTTCTGCACATATACATGTGTATCTGTATGTGTACACCCCCAGCACTTGTATGTTTGTAAAAGTTGGGTGCTGTCAACCAAAAGCCAAAAATCCTGTTACAAATCATTAACTTTTGTTCTCATTAACAACACAGCTCATAAACAATCTGTTTCTCACTAAATGAAGGAAATAGCCAAGTATTGTGGGAATGGTAGACTGTAAAAAGTGACATAAAATTAAATGACAATCTCGCAAATGATATTCTGAAGACTGAAGAAAAGATTTTCAGAGTTCTTTTCTGTTGGAGCTCTGAAAGGTTGTTCATCACAGATTTTCTCCAGCAGTGTAAAATATCAGCTTTCTTTGATTTTTCATATGGAAAATGCAGTGCAGTAACAACAGTAGTATAGTAACAATATAAGCATATTATCAAACACAGGTGATACTTTCCCTTGTATTCACACACTTAAGTCCTTATGCAGTGCAGTAAACACAGTAGTGTAGTAACAGTATAAACACATAACAAACACAGGGGACACTTTCCCTTGTATTCACACACATAAGTCCTTATGCAGTGCAGTAACCTTAGTAGTGTAGTAACAATATAAGCACATATCAAACACAGGTGATACTTTCCCTTGTATTCACACACTTAAGTCCTTATGCAGTGCAGTAACAATATAAGCATATATCAAACACAGGGGATACTTTCCTTTGTATTCACACACTTAAGTCCTTATGCAGTGCAGTAACCACAGTAGTTAGTAACAATATTAGCACATATCAAATACAGGAGATACTTTCCCCTGTATTAACACACTTAAGTCCTTATGCA
The DNA here is from genome assembly GCF_019279795.1 of Protopterus annectens. Lineage (NCBI taxonomy): Eukaryota > Metazoa > Chordata > Ceratodontiformes > Protopteridae > Protopterus > Protopterus annectens. Next base: position 446,426,813 of record NC_056738.1, read on the forward strand.
GTGCAGCAGTCATCAGGACTACTGCCTCCTTATAACCTCTTATTTTAGCAGTCAGAGGCACAGCAGGATAACTTCCTTGAAGTCAGATGCACAATGCTTAATTGAATTTAAGGCCATATGTGTGAAAAAAATAGCTCACAAATGCCTAAACCACATAATTTGTTGAATAAATATAGTCTCTCACATTTTCACATTATAGGAATGTGTAAAACAAATTACAAGATCATAGCACAGATTTATGGACAAAAGTGGAGATGTTCTTAGTGTCATTTTCTGGGGAATAGGGGCAGGCCCTTATACTTGCTGGTAGCTCGGATGTGAGAGATGGCCTAGCAATGAGTGCAGTGCTTTAGTAACAGTCACAGAATTTTGGGTGGCAGCATACATTCAGTCTCCATGACTGTCCTCCAAGGACCTCCGGCCTATAGCTGCAAATTGTTGCACATCAAGGTATATCTGCACCCCTATACTGTTTTGTGAAATCTACCAGTATACCAGTCATAGGGTTAGGCATATGGTTAAGTGGTGATGCATGCATCTTTTATTTATACTGTCACAGGTTCTACTTGTTGAGGGTCTAGAACGATGGGACTGCATATGTCTTATGTCAACAAGTTGTCTTTGGCTGATGAAAATGGTGGCATCCAGATGGCACAAACAGAAGACAGTGTGAGACTGTAAGCAACACTTGCTGAAAAGCATCATCAGAGGGCTCACACACAGCTGCCACATATGAGGACCTTGAGGAGGGACAGGGCACCCCTCGAGCCTCACTCATGTTTGTCAGATGCCCTCTAACTGTGTGCAATACCCAGCCTACAGAGGAGTCCCGAGCCCAGGTGACATCTGTGAGCTGCATGTACACCTGAATAAGGGAGAGGCAGGGCAGTCAGTGGCACTGCCACAAGCCCAGATCTACCCCTGACCTATTTGTAACACTTGGCATAAAGTCATTAACACATATGTGATAGGGAATGTCATGTTTTTAGCAGCCTACACACATCCTGAAATTCCAAACCATTTTCTGAGAAATTAACTTTTAAAGCAAAATAAAGAAATGTAAATGTTTTAAGAACAATAAAACGTATTGCAATGGTGCAAACAAAAATGTTATCTGCAAAAGGTCGTCTTTGCATTGATAATAGTTCAGTCACAGTTTTATATCACTGCTATAATGCATTTGTGACACCCCTGCACTGGCCCAGTAATCAAGGGGCCTCAATCCTCACCACTGGCGACAGTGAGGGACATACACACTGGGAGGATGACAAGTACACACACAGTAAAGTGCAATTTCCCTTAAGAGATCACAGTCAGTTTGAGGCTGGTTTCTCCCTCTTTCTCCAGATCCCCAATAAGACTTCCCACTGGCACACCTATAGGGTTAAGATCTCAGCTGAGTGGCAAGCTAAGACATCCAGCACCCTCTCTGTCCAACCAGTGCTTCATGTCCCTGCCCAAGTCGCTGACACACACACAAACTTTGAGATTTGAATGATACACAAACACACACACACCTGGGAAAGGCTGGCACAGGTTTACTAGCTATGCCCCTTCTGCCCAGACTATAAAGCAGTATCAGCTGCCACCAGCCACACTTGCATATCAGCTACTATAAGGCCTTACAAAGGGTGTCCAATCCTACTGTGTAATGTTACTATTAATCCAAATGGTAGTCTGACCAAGACTTGCAGGGCTATTTAGGAGTGGCTTGTACAGTGTCACCAAATACATATGCATGTATTCTGAGAGCTTAAATATGTCTCACAAATATCAGCCACAAAGATAGGTTTAAATATATTTAATAATAAATAATAAAAGAACAAGACAACACTCAGAAAACAAGCACAATTAATTCAGAGTTCAAAATCATAGGAATATTTTAAAACAACATTGCAGGACAGTCTCAAATAAATACAGAAAACATCTAAACTAATATTTACTATATTCCTGTCTATATCTAAAAGAGATGCAATGTCCTAAGTCTTACTTACAAGAGACTGCAGATGTGATTATGGTGAATGTTTCCAGGTCAAAGACAAAATAATATATGCCCAGTCTCTCTGAGAGAGTTCTTAAATTAATATCAAACATTACTGCTGAGTTAGGCTGGATAACATTACCTTTTGTCATCTGACTTCAGTTCCCAGGCTAAACCAGAAACAAATATAATTTTAACATCCCTGTGTGAAAAATACATATCTCTCAAATGTTTGCTCAGAACTGTGTAGCTGCTAGGAAGTCATAAAGCATTAAAACACTTTACATTTTAAGCCTAGTAATTACTTTTCTTTCCAGACAATATAAACACTTCTAGCTCTAGACATTGTGTCTGCTTCTGCATTGAAACTAACTTTTATAGGACAATCATAAAGCACTTAATTATTTTCTTTATGTTTTGTATGTTAATCTTCTATGTGTAAGCAGGGTATGCTGTGGTTACATTCTTGAAGCTCAGTACATAACATACAGTTCTGTATAAATCATATCAGTATTCACAAATGACACAGTACAGTTCTGTATAAATCATATCAATATTTCCAAATGACAGAATTATTTACAAAATTCCAGATAGCTGGGCTGGCATTGTCACATTTTTCCACCCCCCCCCCCCAAATTCAAGCTAGTTTTTCAAGTGACCCTTGAGAAATGTTGCTTGAAAGGGTTAAGCCTATTTGGGAATACCTTACCCCATTCCCTGTCTTGAGAGCCCATCTTCGTTGGCATTGCTAACCCCACTGTGGTGCTGCATTGTCATATCATATGTTTGCAACCCTAGGCTCCACCTTAGTAACTTGGCATTTTGCTGACTGGCTCAATGTAGCCATGTTAAGGGATTGTGGTCTATAACTACAGTGAATTTCCTTCCATACAGATAAGGCTGAAGTTTCTGCAGTGCCCACGCTATGGCTAGGCATTCCTTTTCTACAGCTGCATGACATTCCTCCCTGGGTTGGAGCCTATGACTGAGATATACCACTGGGTGCTCTTCTCCCCCTGAGGAAACCTGGCTAAGTACAGTCCCCACCCCATGGTTTGAGGCATCCACCTGCACAACAAATTCTTTGCTGTAATCTGGACTGGGTATTATATAGGGTCCTCCCAAAACTCCTTTAATGTACTTTAATGCCTGCTCACATGATGGGGTCCACACTAACTTATCTGGCACGTTTTCCCTGTCAGGTCTGTGAGGAGTCAACTGTGGTACTATAATTGGGGACAAACTTTCTGTAAAACCCTACAGTCCATAAGAATGCCCTCACCTGCTTTTTGGTAACAGGGGCAGGCCATGCCTGAATGGCTTCCACTTTGGCAGGTTCTGGCCTGATCTTCCCACTCCCCACTCTATGTCCCAGGTAGGAGACCTCTGCCATATCCACCTGACACTTAGTGGGCTTAAAGATCAACCCTGCCCTCTGTAGTCTGCCCAGCACCTTCTTGACATGCTGAAGGTGCTCTTGCCAGGAATGGCTGTAGATGGCAATATCATCTAGGTAAGCAAGGGCAAAAATCTCCTGTTCCTGCTATGATACAATCTACTAGCCTCTGGAAAGCCACTGGGGCATGTTTTATCCCAAGGGGCATATTTTTGAACTCATACAAGCCAAAAAGAGTCACAAAAGATGACCTCTCTCTAGCACTGAGAATCAAGGGCACCTGAGAATAACCATTGGTAAGAGCAATGGTGGTAAGATACTTAGCCCCACAAAGCTGCTCTAGGGCTTCATCTGTCTTAGGCATGGGAATAAGCATCTAACTCTGTGTGACTATTCAATTTCATGTAGTTCACACAGAACCTGGTGCTGCCATTCTTCTTTGGTACCAGCACCACGTAGGAGGCTCACGGGCTGCTGGACTCCTAAATTACCCCACTTCCAACATTTCCTGTATCTCCTCCCTCAGAGTCTGTTTGACTCTCTCAGGCACCCTATAAGGGGCCTGCTTAATAGGCCTTTGGGGTCCTGTATCCACATGGTGCTGCACCAGGTGGGTGCACCCTGGTTTCCCAGTGAACATGTCCCCAAACTCCTATAATACTACTTGGATTTCTCGAACCTGGGTAGGGGATAACTGCTGGAAAATTGCTACCCCTTCCACTGAGGTGTCAGTTCGAGCCTCACTGAGGAGATCAGTCACCAGATCCCCCTCAGACTCCTCCTGCCTTGTACTGCAAATACTTAGCACAAGGACCTTCCTGCCATGGAAAGGTTTTATCATGTTAACATGGTGTAGTTTGTGCCCCTGCCTCCTGCCTAGCAGTTCTACCTTGTAGTTAACATCACTGATCTTCCTTACCACCTTGTATGGTTCCTCCCAAGCTGCGTGCAGCTTGTTGTGTCTGACAGGAATGAGAACCATCACATGCTACCCTAAGGCATACTCCATAGCTCGAGCATTCCTGTCATACCAGACCTTTTTCTGCTGTTGGGCTTTTGTCAGGTTCCCCTGGGTCAAGCCCATGCATTCCTTGAGCTTTGTCCTGAGTTTTAGGACATATGCCACAACAGACTCCTTGAAGGATTCACACTTACCCTCCCACTCATCTCAAATCAAATCTTAAGGTCCCCTCACTCTATGCCCATACAGCAACTCAAAGGGTGAAAAACCTGAGGATTCCTGGGGAACCTCTCTGTAAGCAAACAACAGATGGGGCAAATATATGTCACACTCCCTCTTGAACTGGACTGCAAATGCCCGTAGCATCATCTTGAGTGAAGAGTTTAACATCTCAACAATACCATTAGTCTGGGGATGGTAGGGGGTGGTCATTAGGTGCTTCACCCTACAGTACTTCCACAGACAAGCCAGCAGGTCTGACATGAAATTGGTACCTCTGTCGGTCAGTATTTCTTTTGGGAAACCAACCTGGCTGAAAATCTTTAACAAAGCATTTGCCACCTTTTCTGCTTCAATGGAGGAGAGAGCCACTGCCTCAGGGTATCTGGTAGCATAATCTACTTACCACTAGGATATACCTTTTCCCTGTGGAACATGGGGTACTCAGAGGCCTCTCAATATCCAGAGCTACCCTTGGAAATGGCTCTTCAGTCACACACAAAGGCATCAAAGGAGCTTTAACCTTGTCTCCTGCTTTGCCTACCTTTTGGCACTGCTCACAGGTCCTGCAGTACCCTGTTACATCTCTGGAAATCCCAGGCCATAATATGTCTCTTTGTACATTTTATGCCCATATGACTTACAAAGGGAATATCATGGGCTATGGCTAGAAGTGCCAGACAGTAGGCTCCGGTCACTACCAAGTGCTGTATTCTCTCACCCTCTAGCCCTCCCTCAGTTGTCCACTCTCTATACAGTAACCCTTTGTCCCAGTATACAGATTCCCCCTTCCCTTGAAAATCAGGTGCCTCACTAGCTACCTCTCTCAGCCTTGTAATGTAGGGTCTGAGAGCTGAGCCTGTCTCAACTCTCTCTTTGTAACCTTTCCCAGCTCCCCTTCAACAGGACGTCTGGTATCCTCTGACAGTGGGGCCTTACTGTCAGCCTGGGTACTACTATTTACCTCTGCCCTTGCAATCACTCTGTCTAAGGGAACATCAGCAGCCATAAGCAGCTCTGGCTCACCTTCAGTTTCACTGCTACAGATGGCTCCATCCCTGAAGTAACTACCTCACCAGTCCTGGCTGCAAGTGTGTCGTCTGTCTGGATCTCCCCCAGGCTACCAGACCCACATGCTTGTCTCCAAGCCTGACTGTGTATAACTGCATGCACACACAGTACTGCATTATCAAAATTATTCCCTATCAGGACATCTGCAGGGATATCCTCAAACATCAAATTGAACCAGAAAACAGATATGGAAGCAGACTCTACAACTTTATTACAAACAGAGTACAGATTTCGTCCCAACTATGTTTACATAGGAACTTCATCAGATACCATTCATTTGTAATTTGCAGTATTTAAAGCATAAAATGACATCATATCCTTCCCGTTATAATCCGCCCATTTAAAGTTACCTAGTCACAACCCATATTCACAACAAACCTATTTAAAATCTTAAAATTCACAGTAATAAACACATTCATATAAACAAGTTCATATAAATAATAGTACACCTACACCACTGATGAATTATTACAGCGATAGCCCTCGGGACCAAACCACGCCAACCGTGGGTAAATCCAGCATTACCCACACCCAGAAGTGGGTTATTGCTATTATACAATGACATTATTTAAGAAGAAAAATAATTACTTTTCTTAAATAATGGCATTGTATAATGCCTCCTTGCTGCCCTTCCGCAGCTGTCTGGTATTCCGTGGCAGTTCTGATGTACTGCGCATGCGTATGCCTACACAGTATATCAGAGCTGTGGGCAAAAGCAATGGAGAAAGCAAGATCTCCGTTGCTTTTTACTGTTTCGCTATGGTAAATGGGTTTAACATAGCGAGACAGATTTAAAAAAAGCAACGGAGAATCCCTGTTGCTTATTTTAAAGCTGTCTCGCTATGTTAAACCCATTTAACATAGTGAGACAGGTTTAAAAAAAAAGCAACGGAGAAAGCAAGATCTCCGTTGCTTTTTACACACTGTGTTGCTATGTTAAAGGAGTTTAACATAGCGAGACAGCGTTAAAAAAAGCAATGGAGATCTATGTTGCTTTTTTAAAACCTGTGTCCTATGTTAAACTCCTTTAACATAGCGAGACAGTGTTTTAAAAAAGACTTAGACTAATGGAAAAAGTCCGGGCGACCGGACCTTTTTCCATTAGTATAAGTCGATTTACAATGTGCATGCTGGCAAATCAGCATGCACGTTTTGGAATATTAATGGGTGGGGGGGTCATGGTATAATGGAAATCACATACTCTAAAACGAAATTCTTCAATACCCATTATATGTAAATAAGTAAACAAACTATGGAACATCAAACTGAACCTCATAAGTATATACTCTCAACAGTAACATAGACCCTAATGACGATGGTAATAAAGCACTAAAAATTAAGCTAAGAAATATATATATAAAAGAGAAAAGATGTATTTAGGAAGGGGTTGAATCTGAAAAACCTGTTTGAACAAAAGGAGCTTAAAGGTGGCAATGGACATATGTACAGATGTGGGTCATGCAAGTTTTGCCCCAATATACTAGAAACTAATGAATTAATAATAAATGGACTGCAAATAAGAATTTCAGGGAGATGTTGTTGCACGACTGAGCGGGTAGTGTATGGAGCAGTTTGTGTCCACTGCCCTTGTCTTTACTTCAGTAAGACCGAGCGCAGATTAAAGAACAGGATTGGTAAACATCTTAGAAACAATAAGGATGAGTGTGGTTTTTTAACGCACTGGTCAAGCATATAATATTACAACTAGGGCACCAGTTCAAGTTTATTTATATTGCTCAGAACTGTGTAGCTGCTAGGAAGTCATAAAGCAATAAAACATTTTACATTTTTAACCTAGTAATTACTTTTCTTTCCAGACAATAGAAAAACTTCGAGCTCTAGACACTGTGTCTGCTTCTACATTGAAACTAACGTTTATAGCACATTCATAAAGCACGTAATTTCAACTTATTTCTTGAAGTTTGGTAAGTTCATCTTCTATGTTCTAGCAGGGTATGCTGTGGTTACATTCTTGAAGCTTAGTACATAACATACAGTTCTGTAAAAATTATATCAATATTCACAAATGACATATAATTATTTACAAAATTTCAGATAGCTGGACTGGCAGTGTCACAGTACTATTATGCATATAAACCCCAAATTATATTTTTCTATTATGTTTCACAAACTGTCATATCTTGGAAATAGTACAATGTAGATGCATTTTGTCAGCTTACTTTGGTTAGTCAGAGGTAAGCTTTCACATAACAGCAAAAAGTTCCTTTCTGTGAGCATGCTTACTAAGATATTCATTAAAATATGAAGAATTATGATTATTTGTATAATTAACAATACAAAAAAATCATGAATACCTCTCAAGATGTGCAATGTGGAGTGCCAATATTAATCGCAGTTTTCTTCAGCATCATGTAAGGTCTCATATGATGTCATATGATGTCATGTAAGAGTTTATAAGTCACTCAGTGTTAGAAATGTTAAGTACATTTGGAAATATTTCATATTTTCATAATTACTAACAAATAACTACCAATATCTCCAGTACAGTGTATTGCAATTGCACATTGACATTGTATATTTCGTTCTCCCATCAGGGCAATTCCCTCTATTTTTCTCAATGACATGTAGGTCTCTCACTTACGCAGATATGAATGCTAATATGAACATATGAATAATAAGGGGAAATCAGTGGTTAATTTCTGCACTTTAAAACATCTGGGGTTAACAATCATAGTTTCATTTTGTTAATTGCACTTTGCACTTTCTAGTACAGCCTATTATTAATTGGTGACTTTCTCTAAGTAAGACAGACCCCTAAAAATATCTGGACACCATAAGGAGCTATGGGTGTTAACCGGAAGAATATTAAAAAGGTGTTTCAGGCTTGAATGAGTTAAACACTAAATGTACAGGCCAGTGATCTGGGCAACGTTCACTAGAAGCCATAATGTTATGGAGATGCTGACAGTAATCTGTGGCCTTTGTGATAACAAATGACACCTGCATGGCCAGTTAGATTACATGCAGTGCCTGCATAATGTGATAGGGTATAGTGACAGGGAGCACAAAGTGTTGCTCAGGTCATTGGAATCTGCACTGCATCCATTGATGCTTCCATGAGGAACATGGTAACCTGTCTCATGTCTACCTCTGCACAGATGGATATGGATGAAAGATGGCTGGTCACAGGACAGGCATTACAAAGTGACACAGCTTGCTCTTGAGTCAACTTCACTGTTGGCTCCAGCTACAAAACACCACTTCTTGTGTGGCCTGTAGCACATTCATGGCTACTAGCGCTCATCAGGCTTCACACCTGGAAAACCTTAGCAGACTGTGTCCTATTACTAATGTACTGCTAAAGTATCAGTTTCAGTACTTATGACTGCCAAGCAACTGATAACTAATGCCCAGGATGTAGTGCAGCAAGTCAAAATGTCAGGAAAAAGATCTTCATAGTCTCATTAAACAGAGAGAGTACAGCCTGACAGTTGTCCTAAACAGGCTAAAGACAACCACAGAGCCTTCTACAGCTATATCTGAAACCTCAAAGGCAGCACACATAAATGTGTTGAACTGGTGGTCAGTGGTGCCACCTTCACTGAGCAGTGCAACATAGTGAATTTGATCACTTACAAATTCAGTTCAAACTTCACTACCCACTCCGCCTTGCCTCCCACATGAAATGCTACTAGTATAACCTCCCAACTATTAACAGGAAGCAGGTCTTGGCAGTGCTCACTAAGGCTAAAAACACAGCCTCAATGGGCCCTGACAATATCCCAGGATGCCTTCTAAATAGCTTGAAAATGACTTTATCAGGACCAATTGAAACACTTTCCAACTACAGCTTCAAAACAGGCTTTGTATCGTGAGAATGAAAAACTAAAACAGTTATCTGACTTCACAATGGTGGACCATCAACCGATCCTTGAAACTACAGACCTACTAGTCTGAATAGTCTAATACGCAAAGACATGAAACAAATTATCACGAAAAGGATCAACAAAGACACAGGCAAACTTCAGACACTGGACCCAACCCAGTTTGGCTTTGTCAAGGGAAGGTCATGCCCACTAAACCAGGTGAACTTTTTTGAGAAGGTCACCAAGGCAATGGATGAGATGAAAACTGTGCATACCACCTACCTGGACCTGGCTAATGTGTTTGATATAATAACCTACTCGGGTATAGGTGACAAACTCACTTAACTGGGCTTAAACTGCTACATAACCTGCTGGATTACAAGTTGGCTTACAGTCAAGATCAATGATATCACCTCCAGTAAGAAACCCGTCATCAGTGGGCTATGTCAGGGCTCAATGCAGGGATATCAAGGGCCTTTGGCTGACCAGATTTACTGATGACTGTAAATTGATAACTATAGATTCCTTCCCATGACACAAACATCTTACAGGTGGAGGGTCTAACACAGACAAATAACTGGTGCTGAAGTCACAGATTAAAACTCTGTGCTAAGAAATGCATTCTAGTGCCTTTTGGTAAAACTGCCAACCAGGCTAATTTCTCCATCAATAAGACACCCCCTAAGAGTTGAACCAGTAGTTGGAGATCTATGAACATATGTGGACAGTAATCTGCCCTCTAACCAACATTATGCCAAGGTAGTAAGAAAATCATTCTATTTTGCCCAACTTATAAGTAAGGGTATGTTTTCTAGGCTCATGGAAGTCATAGTGCCACTTTATTCAGACCTTATCAGACACATCATTGAGTGTAATGCCCCTTTGGCATGTACCTGACCAGACATAGGAAACAGTTGGAATGCCCACAAATGTTACTTACCAGAAATATCCAGGGTATAAACACATTCTCCTGTATGGATCACCTTAAAGCCTTATCTGTATAACCTGTCTGCTACAGGTTACTGAGAGGTGATCTATGCCTGCCATATGAGGCACCCTTGGATCCAGATCTGAAGGACCTTTTGCACATCTTCAAACTGAACAGCATCAGGACCACTAGATCTAAGGATTAAAATTTTGTTTGCGATGCAAATAACACATGTTGGTAAGATATGTGTCTCAGAGGATCCCCATGTTCTGGAATATGCTCCCCACCCATGTGAAGCAGACTCCATCCCTAACTCTATTTAAGCGTAGCCTTGACCAATGAAGGGGAAATCAGAAATTCACCTCTGAGTCTGCCCCCTCATGTATGATAGAGACAGACAGTAATGCCAGATGTAACATACCGCCACACACAACCTCTAGAAACTTTCTAACTAATATATCCAGTCCTAATAAGCACCCATGATATAGCAGGACACAACTGGGTTGGATTGCATGGCTAGGCTTATCAAGACCCTGGGGGCTGTTAGCCTAGTATATACCTATTATCCTATGAATTCTGGAAAAAAAGCTGGCACAAGACCACAACAAAATGAATGACAAATTTTCTGTTGGAGTTAAATCAAGTCTTATTACGTTCATTGATTAGTACTATGCTAATTGCTGTTGTAGGCCTTTTTTAGCCTAGCCATTTAACCCATGTGAGAATCAAACCTTTTACCTGGTGTATGTAAGTTAAACATGTTAACCATTATGTCAACCTTCCACCATAAATGAGCCAACCAGTTACCCATGTAAGAATCAAACCCTGTAACTTGTGTTTGCAAGGTAAACACCTTAACCATTATGCCAACCTCCCAACAAATTATCTGTATGATCAGGAAAACAGGTCCTGGAGAAGCAAAATGAGAATCCACCAAACTTCCAAATATGAAGAATTTAAGACTGAGCTGGTGTCATATGTATATATTGCCTGACTACAGACTAGCAAACTGAGCTCACCTAGTTGGTGAGTTGGTTGATGGTGTAGGCAAAAAGATGAACAAGTCTAATTGGGGGAGGGGTTGTTCAGGATCATCTCTGTTCCTAAGAAAAAGATATATAATGTAGCAAAGGACTACAGTGGACTACCCCAGAACTAATTAAAAAAAGTTAATAGCAGACTCAAACTTAACATGTTCCAGAATGTCAGGGAAAGATACTGTAAATGCAAACACGCTGAAGACAGCTTACCACAGTCCGTCCACTCGCATGCTGCAACAGAGCAATGAAAAGAGCACTTGTGCATATGGCTTACCTATGAAATATGTGCAGCAATCTGTGGAAGACAAGTAACTTTTATTTCACTGTTGTGAGTGCTTAATTAATACCCTTCGGGTGCAGAGTGTGTCCTACCATGGGGATGTTCACCACAGATGTCATGGAGGTTAGCAATACTGAACCACGTCTTTTGTCTGTTGCAGAGCACTGTCATATGTAGTCCTCTGAAATCATAGGCAATAGTGATCCACAAAGATTTTTACCACATTGCAGAAGACATCACATTAGCATGATTGGTAATGGAGGATCTAGCTTAATGACTGTACCAAACAGTGGGAGCTCAACCACACAGCTGTGTTTTGGGGGGGGGGGTGAACTATGATAGAAGCAGTATGATTGTATGTACTGTAGTGCAGGCAGGGATATGCTATTGCATTTGTTTAACTAAACAATCTTTAAATGCTGTCAATCCAAGTAATGATGATGTAGTTGTTTAGCTATGTCTTCATGATTATTACTTGGGCATCTGGTCTTGGGATTTACTTTTCTGCACTTTGTCTGCAGCTGAATGCCCATTATCTCATTTAACGATGCCTTAGTTCTACACTGTGCTCCGTAATTCAGATGTCCTGAATCATGCATTATACTTTAGTTCCTTAATTTACATATCAACTGCATACCTGGGCTTCTCCTGTTATACAGTTGTGTAAGTCTTTGCTCAATTGTGCATAGATCTATGCATGATTCTTACATGGCTTTGGTATATGGTTTATACCATGCATCAGCCATGAAATCTGTCTCAAATAAGAAAATTACCATAACTAACTTACATATGGAGCCCTTCACTAATAACATATACCCCAGTTCTTCAAGACACTAAAGACATGTTTTGACCAACACAGAAAAACAACTTCTTAAAATAATATATTACTCCACTTCTCAGATTAACAAGCAAGCAAATAAACTACTTAACTAATAAGTCTCCCTATGTCCTTAGGGGCTGGGATGAAAAATAGCACAAGACCACAGTCCATAGAAATCAGTGGAAAAACAGAACTGCTCAAAAAATGTATATATAGGGGTTTTAGGTGGTATAATATCTGCTATTCCTGGTTATATGAAATTGTTTTTGTTTTTAAATTAGTTTTGTTGTAGTTAGCAGATGTCAGACATACTTTCTACTAGATTCAGCCTCAAAATATTTCATTGCTTGATTTCACATAGTAGCAATAATGTTTATCAGTTTAGATAGAAAACCTTTTCAATTACTGGAATTCAGAAAGGCTTACTGCGATTTGTCAAATTTAACTCTGAGTATTTCCACATTGCTGTATGTCTGATTGATTCAGAAGCTGCAGTCAGTCCTACTGCTGTTTTCCCCTGTTGCTGGCCGTAGGATTGAGAACAGCCTTACTAGTGAGGCCGCATGCAAGTGCAGTTGCCCAGGGAAGAGGCTAATGCAAATTAGCCTTGTGATTTCCCAGAAGTAACACTTACAGAGGATGTGTGCTGTAGAGCAATGTTCGAGTCATAATTAGCGCCATTAATGAAGTGTTTCTCTCTGCAGCTTTAGCTTCTGATGGAGTTTTTTTCCCATCATTATAGCAACATGTTAACATGGGTGGAGAAAAACTTTTTGAATCCCTGCCAGTATCCTTTAGTTTTCTTGTTTCACTTTCACAGTTTAAAAGCAACTTTAATATGACACTATAATATTCCCGGCACTCGCTCTTACCTACTGTTCCTGGGCAGAAGAAACTAGATGGGAGAGGCAGTATTTAGAACTACATGCTCATGTTACTTATTAGAATTTTTTTTGTCAGTTTATTTGCTTGCTTGCTTGTTTGTTTGTTTGCATTTCTTGAATGGGATAGTCTGACTGGACAAAAGTCTCATTTCAGAAGTGATCCAGGCAGAAAAGCTCCGTAGAACAATTTTTGTTAATCATGAGACAGTTATTTCTTGACAAAAAAAAATGTACAACTTCATTACAATATACAGTTATGAAAAATAACAGATATTAAACAAACCATAAGAGGAAAGTATACATATACACATCAAACCTTTGGTCCATTTCTCATAAAATTGTAGTTTTCTGGCAAATCACTGATAAATCTTTGAGGACCAAAGTCAGGAAATAATGTCAGACATTTGATTTGCAGACTTCATATCCTTCAGAAAATTCAGGTTAATGCAAAACCTGTTATTCTAGCGAACTCCTAAGTTTGTAAGAGCAGTATTTAAAAAGTGTCCATATTTTTGGGCCTTTGTCCCCCATTATTTGTGTTTTTTCCAGATTTCTTGCTCTAAGAGGACTAACGGAATATGTAATGACTGTAAAATTATTCAGATTATATTAAGTGTGAGATTAGACTGTTGACAGAGAAAATTATGAAAAAAAAATTCAGTGCAACTGGGAAGGGTACCATGAATGAATTATACAGCAATAAAATATATGTGCATATAGTTGTAAGACAACTAAGTTTATAGAGCACTACAGAAAGTTCTAGAGCAAAAGTGGCTGCAAGATGAGCTGTGGCTGACCACTGCAAGTGGTAGCGGAAGGAAGGTGGGGGTGACGAGTGCTTAATAAGAAAGTAGGAAGACAAAAGAGTGGCTTTTGTATTAGGACCTGAGGCAGGAAAGGGGGAGTGATCTCTAATTCAGGAGACATGGGACATCATAGTGGCAGAACTAGGAGGTGAAAGGGGAGCTATAATTCCAGATGGGACAGCATAGCAATATGGATAATTGAAGTGGTCAGATTATCAGAGAACATGATATTGTAGCAGAAAAAATGACGTGGGTGACATTTATCCGATACTAAAGCTGCAAATATGGTCCTGCTTGACCTTCTTTTAGAATTTATTCTCTAAGCAGCACTGGCCAGCATCAGCCAGCAGATGCCACTAATTCAGATTTTATACTACTCTTCATGGAACCTCATTTTACAAGCATAACCTGCATGGTAAGCAGTGTAAGTTTTATTCTTCATTTACATGCTGTATATAACAAGGGTTGGCGGTGGTGGTGCTGCGGTAGCGTTGTCGCCTCACAGTAAGACGCTGTCTGGTTCAATTCTCAGCTAGAGCATCATCTGCATGGAGACACGCGTGAATAGGTGCACCTTTGTTGAAGGTTGTGCGTCAGGGCTGGTAACTCTGCACGTAAAAATGAACTACCCAATCATTAGCTGACCGGAGTTCCACTGTGGCGACCCCTAACTGGGAAAAGCCGAAAGAAACAAACAAACATATAACAAGGGTTGGCTGAGGTGCATTATTCCATTTGTTTTAGATATACACCACTTCTTAGAAAACACCAGTATGGAGAATAAAAATGCTGCAGCCTGACTTCAAGAACTTAAATTATGACGTTGTGCATTGGCTTAAGGTCACAATAATACCTGTCTTAGCAGAAGAGTAGTTGAGGTGGGATGAAGAGGAAAGGATGAAGGCTAGGGCAGTATTCATAATGTCAGCCTATCCACAGAGCAGGAATTTGATAATGAGGAAAACTGTGCATTCGGGCAGCAGTTGTAGGACTTGCTAGATAAAGCAGTATAGTATGAGCTGGTGTTGATAATGGGGGTCTTGAGTTGTCATATTGGTAAAGACATAAAATGTATTTATTGACATTTCTTTACTGGAAACGTCTAACTAAGCAGTGCCCTTTTTCAGTAGAGGCCCAGGGAGATGAGCTTCATTAGAAAGACAGCATGGACATCATTTGGATTGTTTCATCATTTTCGGTCAGTTTCATTTAGTTCCATTATTCAGACATCCTTTACATCAGTTACAGTTTCAATTAAAATAACAGGGCATGCTTTTTTTTCCTTAATACAGGAAGGTTTATGCAGTACAGTATCATCTGTCAGGTTTTACATAAGAAACATTTTTAATATAAAGATTTACTCAAAATCTCGAACATAAGGCGATAAAATAAAGAGTTAGAGCAGCCCATAGAAAGGAAAGCAGGGAAGAGGCACAAGGAAGATGAAGGAGATGCGATGATAGAGGAGGGTATAGCTGTGATATTAAGTTTTATAGATTATGGCACAAACTCATATAGCTGTACTGGTACCTATTTAACCAGGAGTGGTGCAGGTGCAGAGCCCCTCAGCTGCTGCTTCAGCTGGCATTTAAAGTCTTTCAGGTTGCAGACTGTTCTTAAGTGGATTGGTATGGTATTCCAGCTATTAGCCATGCAGTGTGAATACATGGAGTATCATACATTGTTTTTAGCTTTAGTTATGGAGAGTAATGATTTGTCAGTGGCACATAGAGGTCCCTTAGTAGTGTAAGGTTGAATGATGGAGTTAAAGAGAAGGCAAATTTTCAGGGTAGTGTAGTAATTTAAATGCTGTAATTAATTGTGAGTACAAATGAGAGTTTGAGCTAGTTTAGTTGTTTTAGAGAAAGGCAGTGATGTGATCTGTATTGTTGGTTGGTTGAGACTTGGCTGTGTTATTATAGCACTGTTTTTGTTTTGCTGATGGACAGGAGTTGCGATTGGTTTGAATAGGAGAGGCATATAATAGGGTGGATAGTGGAAAAGAAGTGGCTATGTTTTGTATAGAAGGGACAATAAAGACAATAAGTTAGTGTTTTCTATAGAGGCAGACTAATTTTTTGTATATCTTAGTTATGGCTTGCTGAAGATGGAGATCAAATTTCAGCCGGTCATCTATAATTATACCTAGTTGTTTAGTGTGTTATACCATTTCAGTTTTGGTCTTCTTGGAAGACAGTACATTAAAGGTATTTTTTATTTCTGAGAGGAGAGACAAAGAGTGTTGGGGTGAACAGCAATAGTTTATTTTTTTTTTGGATTCAGGAGTTCTGAGTTGTCAAGCCAAGCTTCTACAGAGAAGGATTTCTTGGTGAGTGTGTTGAGTATGGGTAGTATTTTGGCAGCACACATTAGAGTGGAGTCATTGGTGTATTGTACTATGCTGGCCTCTTTGGCTGCTTTGTTTAGA
Organism: Protopterus annectens; assembly: GCF_019279795.1. Classification (NCBI taxonomy): domain Eukaryota; kingdom Metazoa; phylum Chordata; order Ceratodontiformes; family Protopteridae; genus Protopterus; species Protopterus annectens. The sequence continues at coordinate 446,443,454 of NC_056738.1, forward strand.
TTGTTGATAAATAAGTTAAACAGTAGTGGTCCTAGGATGGGACCTTGTGGGACTCTGATAGATATAGAAAAGAAAGAGGAGAAATCATATTGCCATTTCACAGTATGGGGTCTATTGGTGAGGTAACTAAGAAACCAGTTATGTGAGGAGTGAGCTAGCCCATAAGAAAAGAGTTTAGTTAGAAGAATTTGATGATTGAATATGCTAGATGCTTTGGATAGATACAAAAATAGGGCTGATTTTTTTTTGTGATTTATTATATCTACAAACTTATAAGGGCACTGGTTGTACTATGATTGGGTCTGAAACAATGCTGTGAGAGAGGCAGGAGGTTATGATAAGTAATATATGTAGTAAGTTGAAAGTGGATGCATCTTTTCAAAGTTTTGCATTAGGGTGAAAGAATGGGAGTTGGTCTGTAGTTTGTGAGCTCGATTGATGAAATGCTTTATGGAGGGGTATTATATAACATTATATAGCATTTGTTTTACAGAAGTCGGGAGCTTATTTTTCTTGGATATAACAATTTATTACAATTGAGACAGGATATGCAAGACTATCTATAGTGAGTTTGAAGTAGATGTCGGCACTCAAGCACGTGTGAGGGGCTGTTGTGACTTCAATGATTGGAGTGGGATGGCTAGATTTGTTGTAGTTTTGTTTTGCAGGAGGGAGGTTACTGCATTTATAACATGTGAATTAAACCATGAAACAACGCTTTGCAAGTTATCGGTTGTGGTTGGCTAGGTTGGATTGATTTTCCAGGACTGAGAAGCGTATTTATTGATTTTTTTGGTTGTCTGATGATAAATGTAGGTGTCTGATTTGTTGCATTGTTTGCTATGGTTCCTTAGCTGTCTATATTGTTGCAGGGATGTTTGTGACTTGGTTTGAAGCCATAACTTCCATATTTTATCTGTAAGTTGCATGAGTTACTTTTTTATGTTTTATTAACTGGGGACAGCAAATGTGTCTACTGCTTTATCAAGGGGAAGAGTTTTAAGTGGAGCTCAGGTGATCTGGAGGAGACTGAAATTAAAAGTCTCTCTATTGAAGTTACTGAATTTTTTGACTGTGCTATAGAGATGAGCCTTGTGGGTCTCTTTGGGGTGTCTGATTATGTAGCTTACACAATACTGAAGATGAAAACACAAACTCTAGAATACAGAAGTCTTCTTGGTTGACCAGTACTCCACTTTATTATGATAAAACAGTAAAAATAAAAAATAGAACCCAAGTAAAATGAAGTGCTTTTCGTTTAGCACCTTGGCTAAACTTCTTCAGATATAAAACATAATTAAAAATACACTCTCTTAAGTCACTGTATATAAAGCTCAATTAAACGGGTGTATATCACAAAATCGAATGTTGTGAACGCCGAATACTGGAAGGCTGAACCTGGTAAGTTGAAAGTTAAGAATGTTGAAGCCGCGGAAACCCGAATTCTTTCCCAGGGAAAGAATTCAGTTGGCCGTTTCTGTGGCTTCGGCATTTTCAGACCGGGTCAAGGTAAGTGTACAAATGGGTAGTGATGGACTTTAGGGTTAGGGTGTGGGTCAGGTAAGTGTGCAATAGTGATGGACTTTAGGTTTAGGGCGCAGGTCAGGTAAGTGTGCAGTAGTGACAGACTTTAGGGTTAGGGTGCAGGTCAGGTAAGTGTGCGGTAGTGACTGACTTTAGGGTTAGGGCTGGGTTAAGGTTAGTGCATAGATAGTGGTGTATGTTAGGTTTAGTGTAGGTTTTTGAACATTTGATCAAGGATTCCTGGGAATTCCTTAGTAAATTAACCAACGATTTGTGGACAGAAAATAGTATTTTTCTCACAATTGATGTTAAAGATTTATTCACTTGTATTCCACGTCATGAGGGACACAAATTTTTTGGTGATAGTGTCAACAAATACTCTGGTTTGCCTAAAGACCACATCTCTTTACTACTGGAACTCACGGAGGTCGTGCTAGACAACAATTATATAGGCTTCCAAGGAGAATATTTTCAACAAGTGAGTGGGGTAGCTATGGGGGCAGCATGTGCCCCCTTTTATGCTAACCTAGTGATGTTAGAATGGGAGAACAGATATGTGTTTAACAGCATTTTTCAAAATAACATCGTCATACCTTAGATTTCTTGACGATATTTTTGTAATTTGGGAGGGTACTAAGGACAGTATAGAATTGTTCATGCAATACTTGAACAACAGCACTGATTTCCTCTCTTTTACACATACCAGCAATGAGGTTAGCATAAATCACCTCAACATCACTCTATATAAAACTCTGAATGGGTTCAAGTCCAGGATCTTCCGTAAGGACACATGGTGCAATAGTTATTTGCATTTTGCAAGTCACCATCCACTATTCCAAAAAAGAAGTCTCATCAAAGGGCAAGCAGTCAGAATAGCTACAATGACTTCCGAATTCAATGACTTGTTTGAAGAATTTATTTTCTTGGGTAAAGAATTTTTGGAAAGAGGTTACCCAAGAAAATTAGTAGGTGAAATTCTGGAAGAAGTATATAAAGGTTGGGGTACAAAGTATAAAGCATTGTTAGGACAACCTTTTAAGAAAGTTGTAAATCACAGCAAAAAATGTTCAGGGGGCTTGTGTCACAGAGTTTAATATGTTCACTGATTGTTTCATTCAAATAGTGAGGGCCAACTCAAGTGTACTCAAGACTAACAAAGATTTGTATGAAGCTGTAGGTACTAAACCTAATTTTATCTTTAAGACAGGAACTGATTTTAAAAGGATGTTTGAAAGGGTGGAGAACAATGTTAAAATCAAAAAAGCTACTAGTTCGTGTGGTAGGTGTAGCCAATGTCGACACATTTATAAGGAGGAGAGTACAAATTTGAATAATGGACTCAACAGCATAGTCAAATTTTGTAAGAGTAATTGCAACACAAAGATGTTAGTTTACCTGGCTATATGTATGCAGTGCTTGGCATTCTACATAGGAAAAACTGAAAGAGTTTTGAAAGATAGAATGTACGAGCACTTCTATGACATCAAGACTGGGAAAGACACCAGTGCCTTGTTCAAACATTCAATTTCCTGTCTGTCATTTAGTGGTTTCAAATTTGGTATTATTGACGTGGTCAAGCACTATACCAGGGGTGGGGATATGAAAAACACATTATTGAATATGGAATTGAAATGGCAATTGAGATTGAAGGCTAACATTCCCTCGGGTCTCAATGAATATGTGAGTATCAAACTTGTACTGACAACAAAGGCAGCCAGAGTTTGATTTACTCAGTATATAATCCAAAAGATTCTATGTAAGGGGTAAAAGTATCCATTTAAAATTGAAGATTGACACCATTTGAATTGTTTAAGCAAAGTGGTGCTAGAATGTTTTTCTTACATTATTTGTATATGGGTTTTACAATATTGTAAACCATATTTGTATGTGGTGCTTTAAATTTTAATTATTAGTAATTAGGACAATTATATAAAGTAAGTGTAGCACCTGTGCTGTTTTATCTGAGGAAGTCTTGCATGGAGACGAAAGTGCTCATTTGTGGATTTATATAAAAGTTTATCGACTCTACTGGTGGCCTGGAACTTTTTCATTTTGATTTTTTGTGGTTTCTACATATTTTTGTGTTTCTTAGTGTAGGTTTTGAAGGTGTTTGGTGTGATTGTCTTATGTGTGTGTTTTTCGGAACAGCAAATTTTTTCTTTGGGGAAAAAATTTGCTGTTTTGAAGTGTCGATGTTATCCGAATTCGATCTTCCAAATTCGAACTTATGGTGTTTGACATTTTGGAAGCTTGATTTCATGATATAGACCCAATTAAACATGTGATCGAGGCCAATTAACTTTTAAAACACTATAACCATGAAATAAAACAAGTCTAGTCAACTGTGTAGTACTCAGCTATGCATACATAAAATATTATGTCTATGCATATATAACAGTATGTGTAAAATATTAAAACTGTAAAAAGTATATGTAAAAATTATGTAAAAAATGTACATGTATATTATTTAAAAATCAGTTATATATAACAGTAATAACAATACATATACAATAATAGCAATAAACAGAATAAATAGAGCTAGCCTAGAATAGAAGTTATCAGATTCATGACCCAACTGACTATTGTTTTTAGAGTCCAGGAGTCCAATGCACAGGATATCAAAGGCTGATGGAAAGAGTACTTGCAGATGTTGTACTGACCCAGGCACAGCCTAGGATGGAAAAGGAAGATGAGCCCAATCTAGAAGAAGTAAGATCAGCACTAATGAAAAAGAAGTCATGGAAAGCAGCAAGCCTAGATGAGGTTTCAGAAATTTGATCAAGATGTTGGGTGACTTACCAGATAAATTGCTCCAGAAGGTACTCATAGCAGTATGAATAGAAAATCATATTCCAGATGATTGGAGAATAAGCAATCTAGTGCCAGTGTACAAGATCATTCACAACTGTGAGCAGTATAGAGGTATCAACCTCCTCTCATAGGTTCATAAGTTCATAGGTAAGTACTAGGCTATCGGCCCAAGGGCCTAAGTAAGCCTAGCCAACAAGGTTCCCTGGCTTATGCCACCCAAAAAAGTCAATTTCCTGTGCCGCTGTTGAGCAGAGCCACAGAAGTGATCCCCAGGGTGTATTTCCTATTTCCCATCCACTCATTGAGATTTTTCATGAAGAGTGCTAATGAGGAACTTTGCTTGACAAAGATGGGTAGCTTGTTCCAGAGTATAGGAAGTCTCTGGGACAGGAATCTATCCCTCCAGCATGTCCTGTTTATTTTGGTGACAAGGATTAGGTCCCTAGAGCATCTAGCTTGGAGGGATTGGGATTTCTTAAGGTGTAGCATGTCCAACAGCTCTGGGTTTAACATAGCTTTATATGTTAGGCAGAGATCTCCTCTGAGTAGGTGATATGCTACAGAGTAAAGCTGGAGTTTTTTGAGATGGTCAGTTTAGAGCATCTGTTTGAGGCCAGTAATCCTCTTTGTGAGGTACTTCTGTGGCCTTTCCAGCTGCTGCAGATGTCTTGTGAGGTACATTCCAAAAGGGGCGTTGTACTCTATAATGGGTCTAATGAGTGCCAAGTAGAGGGGAACAATGACCTCTTTTTTCCTGGATGAGAACCCTTTTGTGATGAGGTATACCACATAGAAGGATTTCCGGACTACTGTGGCGATGTGATTATCAAAGGAGAGACTACTGTCCACCTGGGTCCCAAGGTCTCTTATCACACATCCGGCATTAAGTAGACTGCCGTTTATGTGGTAGTTCATGGGTACAGAGTTTTTCCCAAAGGGGATGACAATGCATTTTTTGGCATTGAGCTTGAGGCCATGCCTCTGACACCAGGCATCTGTCTCAGTGAGGCCCTTCTGTAGGATGTCCACATCATCTGGGGATTTGACTATGGCTCCTAGTTTGCAGTCATCTGCTAACTTCATTAGCCAGTGGCCTTCTGTGTTAGCCTATACTTCAGAGAAGTAGATACCAAACAGGAGAGGTCCCAGGACTGAACCGTGTGATACTCCACTTGTCATTGGCTTGAAGTCAGATTTGGAGTCTGCAACTTTTACAGTGTGGGTTCTGTCAGTGAGGTAGTTGGCAACCCATCTTGTGACATAGGGATTTATACCTAGATTAGTGAGTTTAGCTATAATTCCAGAATGGGGGAATGGTGTTGAAAGCCTTGGTGAGGTCAAGGTAGGCTGTGTGAACCACCTTACCCTCATCTATGGCTTTGGTGACTGCCTCAAAGAATTCGATCAGGTTCAGAAGGCATGATCTGCCTTTCACAAACCTGAACTGAGTGGGGTCCACTGTTTGGAGGTTACCAATGTCTTTGTTTATTTATGAGTTCCATGATGATACGTTCCATGACCTTGCAGACCAGGCTCGTCAGGCTAATAGGGCAATAGTTTCCATGATCAGTGGTGGCTCCCCCTTTGTGGAGTGGGATAACTGTTGCTGTGCACCATTCAGTGGGCACAAAGCCTGACGTGAGACAATGATTGAACATGGTGCTTAGGTGGGGAGCAAGTTCGTTCTGAAGTTCATGTAAAACGCAGCCTGGGATGTTGTCCAGTCCCATGGATGATGTGTTTTTGGTGTTAGAGAGTGCAGCTTTTACCTGCATAGATGTGATTACAGGGACTCTGAATTCTTCCTGTATAGATATGGGCCCTTTAGGGGGTGAGAGGGGGGTAAAGTTAGCACTGAACCTATCTGCCAAGATGTTGGCAATATCAGTTGGTTCTGTAATTTTTGTGCCATTTTGCTGTAACTCAGAGCAGATCCGGGTGTTGCCATTGAGATTCTTGACATAGCTATAGAATGCTTTGTGGTTGCCCTTAGAATCAGTGGCAATGTTGTTTTCATGCATAGCTTTGGAGGATCTTATAAGGGATCTCAGCTTCTTACTGAGGCTGACCAGGCAGCTCCTCCACTCATGGGATTTTACTCTCTTTTGCAACAGTTTCTTCCTTCTGTTGTAGAGTTTGTTTATGGCAGGGGACCACCAGATTGGCTTCCTTTTTTTGGAGGATAGTGTCTTGGTTCTGTTTGGGATAGCACGATCCATGCACTTGTGTAAGTGCTTATAGAGTGCATTTGTGTAGGATTCAGCAGTCATAACTGTATTGTCCATCTGCATGGGTGTCATGAAGTTCACCACTTCTGTCTTAAGAAGCATGAAGTTGGCTTTGGAGAAATTTTTCCCGTGGTTTCCTTAATGATGGGTGGGGGCGGGATGTGGATATCTAGGGTGATTAGCTTATGGATCTGACCAACAAGGAGATGATTTTAGGTGTGGAACACCAGTCACTCATGTTGGCAATGACTAGGTCTAGGATATTGTTCGCCCTGGTGGGGGTGTGGATAAGTTGATCTAGGGCATTGGAATTTATGAATTCCAGAAAGCGTTGAGCAAAGGAGTTGGTACATGAGTAGTTTTCCCAGTTAATAGTGGGGTAGTTGAAACCGCCCATTATTAGGGTGTTTGGTTGAACCCTAATATTTTCCAGTATATCAAGAAAAGAGGAGTGGGAATCCTGGGGAATGGTGGGGGATCTGTAGCAAGCTACAATTTGGATGGCAGTTTTGCACAGAGTTAGTTGCACTTGGATAACCTCAAATGCATTATGCTGCAGAACTAGCCTGAAGGTGTTGATTACCTTAATAAATATGGACACACCTGTGCCTTTGGTGTTCTGGTCCAGGTTAGATGGCCAAAAAGTATGATATGAGTTATAGCCTGGTAATGCAGGGGTGCTCTCTAGAGCCTTGAACCAGGTCTCAGTCACTGCACAGATATTGATGTTCTCCATTTTAAGGAGTGCCTCGAGTGAGTGCATTTTGAGATTTAGACTTCTAGCATTGATTAGCATTACCCTCGGTTTTTGCTTGCCTGTTCCTGTTACAGTGGTGAATCAGTCATTTGAACCTTGCCTTAAAAGGCACTATGAGGGTGGCAAGAGCCTTAGCCAGTATCCGGAATCTCAGGGGTGACAGGTGCAGGCCATCTCTGGCAAAGCATCATGGTCTGTCGACCATGTCGTCCCAGGCAGACAGATACAGGCTCCCCTTAGAATGACACCAGAAGCTTAACCTGTAATGTGGCATTACAGGCAGACTCTGAGCAAGAGCTTCATACTTTATGAAAGTGCTGGAGAGGGTGACAGGTAAATGAATACACAGAGTAGCAGAAATTAAGCTGGAAGATGGGCAGTTTGGATTCAAATCAGGGTACAGCACAACCTACCCACTGTTTACTGAGAGATGGATACTCAGGAAGAAGGTAGAGACGAGGAGAGAAACCTACTGGACATTCATAGATTCAGAGAAAGCATATGACAATGTTCCATTAAAGCTTATTTAGGCAGTCCTGCAATGGTCTGAAGTCCCAGAAACATCAGTAGAATTAGTGCAGGTTATATATAAGGACCCAATGACACAAGTACAAACAGAGTTCAGACTCAAAGAGGGGTTCCCATTGGGCGTGGTTGTGCATTGGCGATCAGCTTTGAGCCCACTGCTGTTTATACTTGTGATGGACTACATTAGCAATCAGGTCAGAGGGGACAGTTCAACACAGTTGCTCTATGTAAATGATGTGGCATTACAGACAGAGTCTGAGCAAGAGCTTCAAATGATAGGGGAATGGAATGAAAAACTGATGGTACATGGGATGAAACTAAGTACAGACAAGCCAGTTGTCATGACAGCAAATATGTGAATCAGAAGAAGTTGAAAAGTTGAGATAGGAAGATTGTGGAACAGGTTAACCACTTCAAGTATCTGGGAAGAATAGTTGAGGAGAAGGCAAGTCTGAATAAGGAGGGTCAAAGTTAGAATCAGAGTGACTGCATCCAACTGGCTGTGTGTCAGAGGTAGTGTGTGACAGAATAATGCTAAAGAAGTTAAAAAGCAAGCAGTACAAAACAGTGGTGAGACTAGTATGCCATATGGTCATGAAACCTGGGCAGTGAAGGCAGAGCAAGAGAGGAAGCTAGATGTGATGGCGATGAAGTACCTGAGAAGTGTGGTAGAATGCAGAATATGGGACACATGAAGAAATTAAGACATCAGAGCAGAGGTCAAAGTATCTCAAATTGCTGAGAAAAATCAAAGAGAACCGATTATGATGGTCTGAGTACATGTGCAGAAATGCAGAAGGCAATCTGCTGAAGTAGACTTGAAATAAAAAGGAAGAAGGCAAGAAAATGAGGGCATCCAGAAAAGATATGGGCTGACTGTGTCAGAGAAACCCTGTACTAGTCAGGCATGCCTACTGAAGAAGGTAGGAAAGTTGCAATGAACTGAGAGAAAGAGAGAAAATGATGGCAACAGTTATTGTGACACCCTGACCCCATGTAGAAAATGGGGAAAAAGTAGATGATGATAACATCACATGGTTTACCCATTATAGCTTACCTTGGTCTTTTTTTCTGACATGTGTACTATGATTAGAGCTGTACCAGTTTAATCTGTAAAACAAAAAACATTTCCACACTGTATATGTGTGAAATTAGGTGTATTGAAATGGACGTCAGGTTTGATGAACTTGCATTCACCATCTACTTCTAATACAGTCTTTAATATAGCGATGATACCATGGAATATCTCAGTTATTTTTAAATGCATCCAAAGTAATCTTCTCCATTTTTGACTGCTCCTTATAGCATCATTTTTGTCATGAGTTTGGATTTTCCCCTGCAAGATAATAGCAAATGGATTTTTTCTCATGGACAATGGTGGTTATATTAAGGGACCATAACCACTCTTCTGTATCAATCTTTGTTTCTTCCTTCAAGATATAATGACCAAAGATAATTATTATATTTGGTTCACCTGAGCTGTAGTAAGTATTGTACCTGTTTGTAATGTGATAATTTAATATTGATTACTATGATTTCTGCAGGTAGCTTTGAGTGGGACAATGTGATTGCACTTGTATTTATTTAAAAATGAGCTACCGTGAAATTATAGGTTATGTGGATATTAGTGTTTTGCTTATATACATTAAAGCACTGCTTTCATTTTATAAGTTAGCTTTTATTTAATCAACAAAAAACAATATGACCAGCTGTAATTGCATTTTTAAGGGTCATGCTTGATTACTGTCAGTTAGCCATACTGTTGAAGGGCAGAGGTCAACAGTTTGAGGGTTAAATAATTGTGAGGCAATATTTAATCATGCATTCTGATATTGCACTATTAAAATTGCTATTAATATATTTTAAAGACCATTAACCAAAATATTTCTGCATTGAGCAGTACAAATTATAGGGCAGATGTTGAAGTGTGTGACAATAAAAATGCAGCAGTGTCATATTAAAAGGAAAGTGCCATGTATTTTAAACATGGAATGATATGTTAGCAGAAACTTCCCAAACTGCCTTAGGTATGTAGAACTGGAGGAAAATGGGAGCCTGTCGAGTTTCTGGGATGTAACTAGACTAATTACAAAGCAGGACGGCCATAGCACTTTATGGTGCTGCTCGTCAAGGTGGTGACACATTTTTTTTTGAATACTCCAGCATTAGGTTTATACAGCAGATTTTGCTTGTGGCTCAGACTATTAAGCGTTTAAATTTAAACTTGAAGTTAACAGACATGTTGCAGTGCAGCAAAAGGGGTTGAAAATGCATTGCCTTGAAGTTGTTAATGTCCTTCTAACTTGATAGAAGTTAGTAGTCAGTCACAGTCACTGCAGAGTAGATTTCTATTTGTGTAGTCAGTCACTGTAGAGTAAATTCTCAGTAATTCTGTATTTAACACTGATTCAGTCAGTGCAGATACATACCTTGAACCCACTTTAATTTCAGCAGTAATCATCACATATTTTCTGTGGCAGAAAGCCCATGCTTTTAAACCATAGCTAATTTTCTTTAGAAGCATGTGCTAAGTGCTAACAGTCTTCATTCTGAGGGCAGGTCATTTGGAATTCTTGCCATTGATTGACAAAGGGTTATGCTCTCTGTGCAAGGTCTCTTGAACAGCAGGGAATCCAGCAGGCTGTGGTTAGGTCTGAATCAATCAATATGCTGATTACACTGTGTGGAGATGGTTGGGGTTCAGCAAATGGAACATGAACAGCAGCAGGTCTGGTACAACATGTCAGCATGTTCCTTTATAAGCCACTGTGCTGATTAATAAACAGAATTTATCTTCTCAGCACTGCATTTTTTCTAAATTAATTCTCCATATGTAATGCTAGCCATAATTAGACATAGAGACGCAAATATTTTTTACATTTTACTTCCTTTGAGCATCAGTTTCTCAACAAAACATCTGCAGTAAGCAAAGTAACTTTTATTTTGCCTTTGCACAATATAGAATTTTAGCAGAAACAAGTACATAAATCCATTTTGTTTGATTTAATACTTTTACTGTTAAAGTCCTTGTTAACTGCGGTGGTGCTGCGGTAGCGTTGTCGCCTCACAGTAAGACGTTGTCCTGTTCGATTCTCAGCTAAAGCGTCTTCCTGTGTAGAGACATGCGTGAATAGGCGTACCTTCGTTTAAGGTTGTGCGTCAGGGCTGGCAACTCGGCACGTAAAAATCTTATAACTAGCCAGTTTTCTAGTTTCAGCACTCAAATCTGTTTCTTTGATCTCAGCACTTGTTCAGAAAAAAAAAAAAAAAAAATTTCATCTGCTTTTACTGTACTTGTGTTTCTACCTACTTTTTTTACTTTTGCATCATCTTAAAAATACTCAATTGTATTTATTACTGCTTGGTGTAACTCATTCTAAGCCTTTTGGTTTAAACACTTGGGCTTCGGACCAGTTGTTTTGCACTGAGAGGGTTTGTGGTCTGCACTGTAGTGGCAGAACAGGTAGCTTACATCCTTTTAGGTTGGGAACTGCTGATTGAGGGCTCAGTGTCTGTTATTCTAAAAGTGTATTAATTCTGGTTTAAGCACTTGGGCTTTCAGGCCAGTTATTTTACATTAAGAGGGTTCGTGGTCTGCACTCTTGTGGGAGGAGAGGCTGGACTCTGCCCTTCTGAGCTGGGAATTTCTGATTGAAGGCTTATAGTGCATGCATATCTGAACTGCTTCTTACTGAAGTTGGTGCCTTGTTTGCTATGGCATAGACTGGATTCGGCCTGCTGGATCTAGCTTTGTTTGTGTAACTTGAGCACTAATCCAGGCATTCTCTAAAGTATTCAATTGTATTTATTACTGCTTGGTAGTAACTTGATTAAAGTGTAGCTATCATTCTAAGTCTTTTAGATTAAGCACTTGGGCGTCAGACCAGTTGTTTTACATTAGGAAGGTTTGTGGCATGCACTGTGGTGGCAGGACAGGTAGCTTTCATCCTTCTAAGTTGGGAACTGCTGATTGAGAGCCCAGTGTCTGTTATTCTTAAAGTGTATTAGTTCTGGTTTAAGCACTTGGGCTTCAGGCCAGTTATTTTACATTAAGAAGGTTCGTGGTCTGCACTCTTGTGGGAGAAGAGGCTGGACTCTGCCCTTCTGAGCTGGGAATTTCTGGTTAAAGGTTTATAGTGCCTGAATATTTGAACTGTATCTTAATGAAATTGGTACACCTTGTTTGCTGTAGCATAGACTAGATCCAGGCCTGCTGAATCTAGCTTTGTTTATATGCTTGTTGTTTGTTTGCTTGTTATTTCCTGGAACGCTAATTCCACCTAATACGCGCTTCTCAGCTTCTGTGGATCACTAGTGATATCTGCATTGCTTACTGTACTTAATTCCTTGTTTCACTTGAAAGAAAGTTACTGTTTGTCGTTTTGCATTTAAGTTACCTGTAACACATTGCACTTAAGTTACCTGGCACTTGCTCACTAAAGCAATTATATAAGTCAGCACTAAAAATTAAAAGCACTACACCCTCACTCCCCACTGGCCCTGGTTTTCAATTATTAAGGAATTCCCAATATTATTCTAGCATGTCCAAAGGTCAGTTGTCAATCTCCTCTCCGGTCCAGCTGGTGAATCTGGGAATCTTGAGGCAATGTTACAACTGCCTCATGTACACAGACAACCCTCTCCTCCTCCCAACAAATTCCAACACATGTGAGAGATGCAACCATATAGCCAAACTGGAGGCTAAGCTCTCTCAACTCAGTACTGGCATAACCAGTCAGGAGGAGAAGGAAACCACACTCACTACAATTCCAGTCTCACATAGACCTGCCACGACAGCAAACCAAACACATAATCACACAAAAACATACTCGGAGGCTCTAAATAAAGATCTGTCGAAGCAGCAGAGACCTCCAAAGCAGACACCCAAGCAGCCGCTACCCCAAAACAAAACACGTGCAACACATATCTCACAAAGCCAGTGTGCCAAACAGTCACAGCCCTTAAGACTAAACAACACACCTGATACCTTTTAATAGGTGACTCTATCGTCAGGCACACTGACGTCCCGCTCACCAGGCTGAACAAGGAGAGGGTCACGGTGAGCAGCCTGTCGGGCGCTAGGATCCGCCACATAACACAAGCACTCAGGTCACTCCAAGGCAAGTACAAATATGACTCAGTCATTGTCCATGCTGATGTGAATGACCTAAGATGTACCTCCCTGGACTACATGAAAAGAGACATAAAGGAGCTCTCTGAGCATGTAGCCCAGGCCGGTATGACCCTGACCTTGAGTAGCATCTTACCCTCACCAAGAATGATGCCACAATATGAAGACAAGATGATCAATTTCAACAATTGGCTTAAGTACTGGTGTCATTCAAAGGGGATCCAATGCCTGTCAGCTTGGGATGATATGCTCAACAAGCCACGATGCTTCGCTAGGGACGGCTTGCACCTGTCACCCCTGGGCTTTGGGATATTGGCAAAGGCTCTTGCTACCCCCATAGTGCCTTTTTTAGGCAAGGCTCAAAAGACAAACCCACCTCCATAGGTATCACAAGGGATAAGAAACTAAGAGTAATGCTACTCAATGCCAGAAGTCTAAACCTCAAGATGCACACACTCGAAACTCTCCTTAGCGTGGAAAACATCGATATCTGTGCAGTAACAGAAATCTGGTTCAAGGCTCCCGAGAGCACCCCAGCACTACCAGGTTATACCTCATACCATGCTTTTCAGACCCAAAACTTGGACCGAACCACAAAAGGAGGGGGAGTATCGATATTCATCATAGATACCCACACCTCCAGGTTGGTGGCAAAGCACGAAGCATCAGAGACTATCCATGTGCAACTAACAGTGGGTAAAACTGCCTTCCAGTTTATAGCCTACTACAGACCACCCTCCCAAACCCAGGAACCCCACTCGGCCTTACTGAGAACACTGGAAAATATGAAGGTCTCTCCAAACACCATTATATTGGGTGACTTCAACTACCCAAACATAGACTGGGAGCATTACTCTAGCTCCAACACCCTAGCACAAAGGTTCCTAGAATTTATAAACTCAAATGCTATGGAACAACTTGTTACCACTCCCACAAGAGGGGAAAACATACTGGACCTGATCATCACCAACATGGGGACTCTATACTCGAGACCAGAAGTGTATCCCTCACTGGTAAGATCAGACCATAAACTAATCTCACTGGATATTCACATCCCGACCTCACCCCCTGCCCAGAAAACCACAGTGAAAACTTCTAAAGCAAATTTCACACTCCTCAAAACTGAGGTGGAATCCTTCAAAGCCTCCGGGCCTGTGGAAAATACGGCCCAGACTGCAGAATCCTTTATAAACGCATTCTGTGAACACCTTCAGGAATGCATGGATCATGCGATCCCAAATAAAACCAAGACCCAATCCTCCAAAGGCAGACATCCTGTCTGGTGGACCCCAGCCATAAACAAACTATACAATAGAAGGAGGAAGCTACTAAATGATAGAGCAAAATCCCAAAAAGGGAAGGCATCACTGATCAGTATTAGCAAAAAACTACGGGCACACATAAAATTGTCTAAGGCCAGCTTCAAGAGAAAAATTGCACAGGACACTAAGGATAATCACAAGGCTTTCTTTAGTTATGTTAGGAACCTGGGTGGTAATTCCCAGATATGCTCAGAATTAGTCCAAAATGACAAAAAATACACCGAACCCACAGACATTGCCAACATCCTAGCTGACAGGTTCAGCGCAAACTCCCCACCAAAAGGGCAAATATCTATCCCAGCAGAGTGCTGCCCCTGACATCTCAGATGCTCAGGTAAGAGCCACCCTCTCCAAAGCAAAAACACAGCATCAATGGGACCAGATGGTGTCCCGGGCTGTGTCCTACATGAACTCCAAGAAGAGCTAAACCCAAACATAAAACTACTGTTCAATCTCAGCCTTACTACAGGATATGTGCCCAAAGAGTGGCGTACAGCAACAGTGGTCCCTCTCCATAAAGGTGGTGCCTCAATGGATCCTGGAAACTATCGCCCCATAAGCCTGACTAGCTTGGTCTGCAAAGCTATGGAAAGGATCATCATGGACCTCATAAATAAAGATATTGGAGACCTACAAACACTGGATACTACCCAGTTCGGCTTTGTTAAGGGCAGATCCTGCCTCTTAAACCTGGTTGATTTCTTTGAAACAGTCACCAAGGCCATTGATGAGGGGAAGGTGGTCCACACAGCCTACCTGGACCTCACAAAAGCCTTCGATACAATACCCCACTCGGGCATTATAGATAAGCTCACCAGCTTAAATATAAACCCCTATGTCACTAGATGGATTGCAAACTGGCTCAAGGATAGAACCTACATGGTTAGAATTGCTGGAGCCATGTCAGACTCCAAACCAGTTGCAAGTGGTGTCCCACAAGGCTCAGTCCTGGGACCTCTCTTGTTCAGTATATATTTCTCGGAGGTACAGGCCAACATGGAAGGACTGTGGCTGACCAAGTTCGCAGATGACTGCAAACTGGGCGCCATAATTGACTCTCCAGCCGACACAAGCATCCTCCAAAAGGGCCTCATAGAAACAGACAACTGGTGCCAGAGCCATGGCCTCAAGCTAAATGCCAAAAAGTGTATAGTCATCCCCTTTGGCAAAAACAGTGCCCACAAATTACCACATAGGTGGTAATCCATTAAGTACAGAAGAAGTAATTAGGGACCTGGGGACCCAAGTTGATAGCAATCTCTCATTTGACAACCACGTGGCCAAAGTGGTTAGAAAAACATTTTATATAGCCCACCTAATCATGAAGGGATTCACATCTAGATCAGGGGAGGTCATCGTTTCTCTTTACTCATCCTTCATCAGGCCCATAATTGAGTACAATGCCCCTTTTGGGATGTACCTTACCAGACACCTGCAGCAACTGGAAAGACCCCAAAAGTACCTCACCAAGAGGGTCAAAGGGCTCAAACAGATGCCATATGCTGCCCGGTTAAAGAAACTCCAGCTCTACTCAGTGGCATACCGCCTGTTCAGAGGCGATCTGTGCCTGACGTATAAAGCCATGTCCAACCCAGAATTAATGGACATGCTGCACCTCAGAAAATCCAAATCCCATCGAGCTATGCGCTCAAGAGACTTGAACCTCAGCACTGAAATAAATAGGACATGCTGGAGGGACAGATTCATAACCCAGAGGCTCCCTTCACTCTGGAATAAAATCCCAGTCCAGGTTAAGCAGAGTCCCTCATTGACTCTCTTCAAGAGGAATCTTGATGAGTGGATGGGAGATCGTAGGTTTACCCCGGGTATCCCTTCTGTGTCACTGTTAGACAGAGGCACAGTATACTAACCTCGAAAAAGGGCATAGCAAAATAAATTTAAAATGGGTAGCGAAAGCCAAACGCATTCTGGCTGGGCTTATAAATGCCCTAGGGCAGATAGCCTAGTATGAACCTGTGAACCTATGAGCCAGTCATTAGTGGACCAGAGTTCTGCTGTGGCGAACCCTAACCGGGAAAAGCCGAAAGACACAACAACTGTTAAAATCCATGTTAACTTAGTAACATCAGCTATGCATTAACTTAGATGCACAAACCCTATTAATACCTCTTACACATTTAAGTGTTCATATACATTTTAAGGAACTTTAATGAAGCAATTCCAATTTTCCGTTATGTCCATTTGATGCTGCACCATATATCTACTAAACAGAAACTTTGCCATTAAATGAACCCAAGACAAACTTGTGTACAGATTGCTGACTATGACAGTGATTAATGGTGGATGGTTAGCTTCACAGACTACCATGAGTAGGAGCCAGGTACCGGGTGCAGAAAATTCTAAGACATAGATATAGTCTAGACATATAGTCAAAATAGCTCTGCATGCAATAGGTCCTAATGAGGCATGTTGACATAAGAACGAAAAAGACTAGAAATTAGCCACAAGGAATGTGAAAATGGAGACACCTAAACTGACCAGTTCAGAAACTGAAAAAAAGTTGGCAGTGCACAGCAACAGATGCCTATTTTGAACACTGAGATTCATGTTATACATGATAAGACTCATGTCAGGAACAGCTGCATGTGTTTGAGAGCAGCTGTTGGAGCCAGTGGGGAAAATGTTGCATGTCTTGTCAATGGAAGCAGACAGCACATGATATACTACCACTTGACAGGCCAACAGATTATGGACCATTTTTGAGAGGACAGAGATACTGTAAGGGACTTAGTCAAACTGCATCACCCTCAAGTGGAATTGAAGGTTATGCATAGTATGTCTCTTCCTGTAGTTCTATTGACACAGTTATGTGCAGCTATAAGAGCCTTCTGGTGGCCTATTGCAGGAAATATTGGGAATAATCTGGGCATAACCTTCATTAATCTTAAAGCAGTGCCTCAAAATTATGCTACAACATATGTAGGAGCATATCTGGCTCCTCAGGACAACATAGGAGAGACATAGCATATTTCCTTGCGTTCCTTTGAGAAATAGATTGTACCTCTGTTGCTATCAAGCCACATCAGTTCCAAAGTGCCAGCAGTATCTTAACAGGAACGGACTCCACTCCCTGAACTGCAAGGTGATCTTTAATGTCCAGAGGATTATTTATAATTTGCCCATATGCCGCCTGGGGGGTTTACATGATTTACAAATTTGGTACACTTATCACCATCATCATCAGCCCCCTTTTTCCCCATTTTCTACATGGGGATGTGGTATCATGTTAACTGTTGACATCTCTCTCACTTCAATGCCATATTCCTGATTTCTTCAACACTCATGCCTGACTGTTGCACATCTTCTTTTACACAATCCATCCACCTCTTTGCTGGATTTAATTGTTTCCTCATACCATCTTCCTGTCTATCCCAAATCTTTTCACTAGATTGTCTTCTGTTTTTCTGCATGTGTCCAAACTACCATAATCTGTTCTCTTTGATATTTTCTGCAACTGGAGCTACTTTGTCTTCTGTTCTTATGTGCTTATTTCTTCATCTGTCCACAGTGTGCATCCTATCACCCTTCTCAGACACGTCATGTCCATCACCTCTTACTTCCTCATCTGCTCTGCCTTCACTGCCCAGGTTTATATACCATACAGTAGTGCTGGTTGCACCACTGTCTTTTACAAATTAGTGTTCAACTTGTTTGCCATTCTTCTGTCATATACTACACCTGACACACTGTGCCAGTTGGCTGCAAGCCTCTCTGATTCTAGCTTTGACCTCTTCATTCATACTTCCCTTCTCCTCAACCATCCCTTGCAGATACTTGAAGCTATTAACCTGTGCCACTGTCTTCCCTTCTATCTCTGTCCTCAGCTTTTTCTGATTACCCCAGTTTGCTGCCATTATCACTGTCTTATATGTGCTTATTTTTATCCTGTGTGCCTTCAGTCTTGCATGCCATTCCCCTATTCTTCTTGCTCAGATTCTGCCTGTAATGCCACATTGTCTGCATACAGTGATTATGTTGATCTGTCCCTTCCATTCTGTTTGCTAATGTAGTTCATCACCAGTATGAACAGCAGTGGAATCAGAGCTGAACCGTGGTGCACACCCACTCCCATTAGGAATCCCTCTGTGAGACTGAAGACTTTTTGTACTTGAGTCATTGGGTCTTGTACATAGCCAGCACTAATTCTACTAATGTTTCTGGGACTTTGTACCACTGAATTACTGCCCAATCCCAGATGGAGTCTTTCCTCATCTCTAGCTTCTTTCTCAACTATCTGGCTCAGTGCAAACATCGGGTCAGTTGTGGTCCATCCTGATCTGAATCTGAACTGCTCTTCTCCCATCTTACATTTTACTGTTATGCATATCTGTTTATCCATCACCTTCTCTAGAACTTTTCTCTAATATGACAGGAGTTTGATGCCTCTCTACTCCCCACAGTTGAGGATGTCCTCTTTGTTCTTGTACACTGGCATGAGTATACTTATTCTCCAGTCATCTGGGATATGCCTTTCTCTCCACACTGCTATGAGTACCCTCAGGAGCCATTTCTCACCTGTCTCACCCAGCATCTTTATCATATCTGCTCTAACCTCATCTGAGTCTGCTGCTTTCCCTGACTTCATTTTCCTTAGTGCTATTCTTACTTTTTCTAGGGTGGGCTCCTCCTCTTCTCTCCTCATAGGCTGGGTCTGGGGCAGTACAGTTTCTGTGGGGTTTTCTTCATTCAGAAGCTTCTAGAAGTACTCCTTCCATCTACCTTTGATGTCCCATATACTGGTGAGCAAGTTGTTACTGGCATCCCTTATGAAGGGTGTCTCACCTTCTTCTTTATCCTGTCTTTGTCTTACAACCTAAAATAGTTTCTTTGTGCCACGTAATGAGTCACTTTTTAGAAGCTGATAGAGTACTTCTGACACCCTGCTCTTTGCTTTTGCAACTCCTTTCTTAGCTTCTTTGTTAGCCAACCAGTATTCATTCCTATCCTGGTCAGTCTTTTCTATCACCCACATTTTCCTGCACTCCTGCTTTATTTTGCTGACTTCCTGAACTTCTACATTCCACCACCAGCTTTCCTTATGTACCTTATTTCCATACCTGACTTGGCCACATATTTTTTCTGTAGTACTCACACATGCTACTTTGAGGAGCTGCCATTCTTCTTCAACTCCACAATTTCCTCCTTTTCTTGGGGTGCTAGAGTGAGACTACAGAAAGCAGTGAGGAATGTCATCGGAATTCTTTGAACTTTTGTACTTTCTCTCAAGTCAACCTCCAGGTCTTCAGCATGGTCTGTGTTGACTTTAGAGCCTTCTCTGACAACTGCTTGCAGCCTTTGCCAGTACTCTTTTCTTACTGGGAGGAAGTCTACCTGAGTTGCATGTTGGCCACTCTTGTATGCAATCTTGTGACTCTCTGTCTCTCTCTCTTTCTCAATCATGTATTGGTTACTGTGAAGCCATTTGCCAGACAGAAGTCCAGAATGGCCCCTCCTCCTTTATTCCTGTTGCCACACCCATGTGGAGTCAAGCAGTCCTCCTATCTTTTTCTGTCTGTCCCGATATGTGCATTCAGGTCACCAATTCATGTTGTCCTGCTTTATCTAGTAGGTCCTGCTACTGCTGTCTGAAAGCAATCTTTTCCTCACTACCACAACCCTGCTGTAGGGCATAGCCTGAGATTATGAATGCTGCATTATCATTACTGGAGTCTGATTGCCATCAAGTCTGTCATTAATTCTGATAATATCCCTCAGTGCCTCTCACCACAATTCCCACACTATTTCTAGCTTGTCCACCTCCTGAGTAGTAAACTCTGGATCCCAAGCCAAGTGGCTTCACTACACTGCCCTTTCATCTTGTCTCTTGTATATGTATATATATATATATATATATATATATATATATATATATATATATATATATATATATATATATATTTATAGGATGTTGAGCCTCCTCCATATCATCATGTCATCCACTTCCAAGCTGCATCTTGTCAGTAAACCTACATTAAGTGTAGCAATTCTCAGTTCATGTTTGGCAGGTTGATTGTTGATTGTTTTACATCCAGCTTTCACTCAACAGAGGAATCCCAGGTAATCCAGGCTGGGCAACTAGACACCAACCAGCTAGTAGCTTATTAACCCAGGACTGCTGGGCTTTTTGGTGGGCACACACTGTCCAATAGGGGCACATACACCCTCCCACAGTTAGCATGGGTCCCTGTCATAGGTTGGAGTAGGCTGGGTCCTCAACTCACTCATTCCTATTGTGGTGACATGCCTATCATGGCGACATTAGTTAACAGTGAATTTATACCATCGAGTGGATAGCCCTGCCGTGGGCTGCAGTCTGTGATCCATATTCCCCTGTCTTGAGGATACTGCGCACCACAGTAGATGCCCAAAACAGTTACCATGTACAACTCTACCCTCTATAGAGCACCATGTAGAGTCTGCTGCTGCTAACAGATAGATGCATTGGTAGTTTGAGATGGAAACACTCAGCATGTTTTTCCAGAGGTGGAAGAAATCCCACAGAGACCCAGGGAGAATATGCAAACTCCAAACAGGCATTGGCGGGAGGTCAAGATCAAACCTTGTTCCTTATGCATGGTAAGCAAAGACCTTAACCACTATGCCAACTGGTCTCAGTCATATAGCTATCCTTAACCAATCCCTCATGTGTGGGGGCTTCCTATATGGGCACGTGATTGTCCAGGAACTTGGTTGTTTGATATTTGATCTGCACTTGAGAGTTACTTTTGCTGTGATTTTACATCAAGCAATTTCAGTATCATCTCTCTTGTCAGACATTGCTTACCTGGTCTCGCTGAGTTAGAAAGCACTCCAGAAAGCTGAAAATGTGGCTGTTTATTAGCTACAGGCATCAAAGTTAGTGTTCAAGCTTTGTTCTCTACTATATATCAGGCACGTTTGCAAGGTTCTTTGTTTACTTACAGAGACCTCTGCAACACTTTTCTGGTGTTTCAATTGTATCCAGAGCCATCCAAGCTAAGATAAGAATATCTCCTTGATTTACTGCATGCGTACCTGCTTTATACAGTGATCACTATTGTTTTTGGGCACTTTTTAAAGCATTTATTTACTTTTGTGGCAAAAAGAGTCAGTTCTGTTTTTTCTGGCTTTTCTAGTTCTGTGTGCATCCAAATCACCTTGAAGAAAGGTGAATTAGCCAGGGACTTAACATGATAGTTGTTTGTTGTTTAATCTGTATTTGAAAAATGTTTTTACATTATGAAATTCCAGGCTCATCTGTCTTTTGGGAGAAGGTGCTTACCTGGCCTCACAGAGTTGGAAAGCACTCCAGGAATCTCAAAGTGTAGTTGTTCACTGGCTAGCAGGCATAGGAATCAGTTTTCAAGCTTTTTGTCTCTGCTATAAATCAGGCAAGTTTACACAGAGCTGCCAACTGGCCTGTATAGTAGCGAATGTCTAGACTGTAAAATTTCCCTGTAAAGTTAAGATTAGGTCTGAAACCAGTTAAGTAGTGTGGCATTATGTGTAAATAAGCTTAGAGCAGTTAACTGCTGCATCGACTGGCACTACATATTCTACCATGATATAACATCATCCTGTTAATCCCAGAAACTAGTCCGAGTATGGAATAGCACTACCATATACTAGCACTATATAGTATTTTGCCTTTTACCCCAGAAACTACCCTAGGAAACTCATGTTAAAACCCAATCTTTAAACCTAAACAGTCCACACTATTCCAGGACCAGACAACATGGATATGCAATTTCCAAATGTCTCTGCGGCCACCTTGCTAGATTTGGACATCCTAAGGAAATGTAGCAATTGCCTAATGTTCTAAGACAACCAGTTAATCATTAAAGAAGGAGGAAACAGAATCAAACTGAGCAGGTAAAAGTTAGTTCAATAACAAATTCAAAAGCAGCAAGTAAAACAAAAGAACCAGCTAACACAGCACTGTATAAAACACTTGTTTCATTTAAAAAATAAAAACAGTAAAAAGTCTTTGGGGTTCTTAATGGGAAGATATTCGTTTTCTGTATTGTTATAATGAGACAAGTTAAAGAACTTGCCTTGAGCTACTTTAGGAACTTTAAACCTGCAGCCAGATTTGTGGATAAGTGCTCTGAATTGTGGCAAGCTATCCAACAAGACACTAAATTTATAGCAACTGCATATAAATTAATTAAGGATTTGAAATTTCAGGACAAAATTTTGCTTTCAGAGTATTGGGTAAAAAAAGTAACAGTAACAGACAATCAGATATTAAAAGCAATTGATATAACTAGGAAATCAGTTTCTTTTCAAAAACTGATGTACACGCAATTGATGATTTGGAACAATGCATATTACACACATCTTAGATTACATAAATTTAACCGTAGGAATTCTCCAGTTTGTCCATACTGTGCAGATCAAACAGCGGATCTTCTTCATATGTTCTGGAGTTGTAAATGCGTATATAAACTTTGGAACTCTCTTAAAGTACAACTGCAAAAGATGGGTTATCAAAGTTCTACACTGTCATGGGAATTTATGATTCTACACATTCCTCCAAGAGAGCTTTCCAGATCGCAAACTATTATTTGTATGAATATTTTTTTGCTGATGAAGCTCTATATAGCCACAAATTGGCTAGAACCACATAAGACATCATGGAATAATTTTAAGCTTGTGGCTATAAAGCATATACTAGCACATAAATTACTTCTGAAACAAACTAACAAAATATTAATAACCGAAAATATGGGAAAAGGTCTTCAATATTATATTAGCATGATACTGATTTTAGGAATATATTAAATATAGGAAGCATTTCATGTAGATATTGTAAAAATGGTTTGTAGTAGTTATAGTGTATTATGTGTGTGATGTTTATTGTATTTTTGTAATGTTCTTGGAAAATATATTTCAATAAAAATTTATTATGGAAAAAAAAAAAAAAAAAACAGTAAAAAGTATATAACAGATGAGCACTTTCACACCAGAGGTGCTTCATCAGATCTAAAAACAAACTAACAAACAGTGCTTAAATACAGTCAGGAAAGTTCAAAATCACCTGGCCAAGTCACGTGACCTTGGCAAGGGTTTTAAAGGTATATGCTCATTTAATACTTTCCCTTTGTCAGATTGTACAATTAACATCCATTTAACTTCTAAGCATTCTGTTTTTGTTTTAATATCACCTCCTCTGGCTCCTACATTCAGTATTCCAAAACTAAAAACTTAGAGTATTCAATACCAGTGTTACAAATATACTTGTATAAAGCATTCCTACTGTCAAATCTGCTTATTTCATATAAGGTGCTCATTGATACGATTCTTCAACATTTGATTCATCTTGCCAACATAGTAACATCCACATTGATCACAAACAGCCAACTAGTTTGCTACTAGTATCGCTGGCATAGAAGTTGAATTTGAAAGTATATCCAGTAGCAGGATGTAAAAAGGTATCATTAGTTTGAATGTAGTTATACATGTTACATAATCTGTATGGATGTATCCCTTTCCTAACCACGATACAGGGTCTGTTGCTAACTAGAGGTCCAACTAAGCTATCAAAGGCACACTGCATCCTACTCAGTGACAGTTTATCAAAATTCAAGGCTCATGCTAAACCAAAGATGAAGGCTACCTATGCAGAATTATTCAGAGTCTCTCTACAAACATATGAAGGGCTGCATAGAGGCTGCCATACTGACCAGAAATAAACCCAAAACAAACTAAAAACAAACCACATTGATGGACCTTAGCTGAACAGGGTATGTAATAAATGAAAACTTATGACCAAAATCAGGAAGAGAAATTCCCTTAAAAACAGATGCTCTTTTATACAAATAAACAAGAAACTAAAAGGTCTAATTAAGTCCAACAAGGCCAACTATGAGGTCAAGCTAGTCTTACAGGCTAAGGACAATGGCAAGGCCTACTTCAGTTATGTCTGGAGCCACAGAGGTACCACTGGAATTGTGCTGAACTGTTGGTGAATGGTACCACCTTCACCAATCAGGTTGACATAGCAAATCTATCTGTATAACAACTGAACAAGGAGAGGGTCATGGTGAGCAGCCTGTCGGGCGCTAGGATCCGCCACATAACACAAGCACTCAGGTCACTCCAAGGCAAGTACAAATATGACTCAGTCATTGTCCATGCTGGTGTGAATGACCTGAGATGCACCTCCCTGTACTACATGAAAAGAGACATAGAGGAGCTCTCTGAGCATGTAACCCAGGCCGGTATGACCCTGACCTTGAGTAGCATCTTACCCTCACCAAGAATGATGCCACAATATGAAGACAAGATGATCAATTTCAACAATTGGCTTAAGTACTGGTGTCATTCAAAGGGGATCCAATGCCTGTCAGCTTGGGATGATATGCTCGACAAGCCACGATGCTTCGCTAGGGACGGCTTGCACCTGTCACCCCTGGGCTTTCGGATATTGGCAAAGGCTCTTGCTACCCCATAGTGCCCTTTTTAGGCAAGGCTCAAAAGACAAACCCACCTCCACAGGTATCACAAGGGATAAGAAACTAAGAGTAATGCTACTCAACGCCAGAAGTCTAAACCTCAAGATGCATGCACTCAAAACTCTCCTTAGCATGGAGAACATCGACATCTGTGCAGTAACAGAAACCTGGTTCAGGGCTCCCGAGAGCACCCCAACACTACCAGGTTATACCTCATACCATGCTTTTCGGCCCCAAAACTTGGACCGAACCACAAAAGGAGGGGGAGTATCGATATTCATCAACGATACCCACACCTCCAGGTTGGTGGCAAAGCATGAAGCATCAGAGACTATCCATGTGCAACTAACAGTGGGTAAAACTGCCTTCCAGTTTATAGCCTGCTACAGACCACCCTCCCAAACCCAGGAACCCCACTCGGCCTTCCTGACAACACTGGAAAATATGAAGGTCTCTCCAAACACCATTATATTGGGCGACTTCAACTACCCAAACATAGACTGGGAACATTACTCTAGCTCCAACACCCTAGCCCAAAGGTTCCTAGAATTTATAAACTCAAATGCTATGGAACAACTTGTTACCACTCCCAAAAGAGGGGAAAACATACTGGACCTGATCATCACCAACATGGGGACTCTATGCTCCAGACCAGAAGTGTATCCCTCACTGGTAAGATCAGACCATAAACTAATCTCACTGGATATTCACATCCCGACCCCACCCCATGCCCAGAAAACCACAGTGAAAAACTTCTCTAAAGCAAATTTCACACTCATCAAAACTGAGGTGGAATCCTTCAAAGCCCCCGGGCCTGTGGAAAATACGGCCCAGATCGCAGAATCCTTTATAAACGTATTCTATGAACACCTTCAGGAATGCATGGATCATGCGATCCCAAATAAAACCAAGACCCAATCCTCCAAAGGCAGACGTCCTGTCTGGTGGACCCCAGCCATAAACAAACTATACAATAGAAGGAGGAAGCTACTAAATGATAGAGCAAAATCCCAAAAAGGGAAGGCATCACTGATCAGTATTAGCAAAAAACTACGGGCACTCATAAAATTGTCTAATTGCACAGGACACTAAGGATAATCACAAGGCTTTCTTTAGTTATGTTAGGAACCTGGGTGGTAATTCCCAGATATGCTCAGAATTAATCCAAAATGACAAAAAATACACCGAACCCACAGATATTGCCAACATCCTAGCTGACAGGTTCAGCACAAACTTCTCCCCCCCCTCCCCACCAAAAGGGCAAATATCTATCCCAGCAGAGTGCTGCCCCCCTGACATCTCAGATGCTCAGGTAAGAGCCGCCCTCTCCAAAGCAAAAAACACAGCATCAGTGGAACCAGACGGTGTCCCGGACTGTGTCCTACATGAACTCCAAGAAGAGCTAAACCCAAACATAAAACTACTGTTCAATCTCAGCTTTACTACAGGATATGTGCCCAAAGAGTGGCGTACAGCAACAGTGGCCACTCTCCATAAAGGTGGTGCCTCAATGGATCCTGGGAACTATCGCCCCATAAGCCTGACTAGCTTGGTCTGCAAAGCTATGGAAAGGATCATCATGGACCTCATAAATAAAGACATTGGGGACCTACAGACACTGGATCCTACCCAGTTCCGCTTTGTTAAGGGCAGATCCTGCCTCTTAAACCTGGTTGATTTCTTTGAAACAGTCACCAAGGCCATTGACAAGGGGAAGGTGGTCCACACAGCCTACCTGAACCTCGCAAAAGCCTTTGATACAATACCCCACTCGGGCATTATAGATAAGCTCACCAGCTTATATATAAACCCCTATGTCACTAGATGGATTGCAAACTGGCTCAAGGACAGAACCCACATGGTTAGAATTGCTGGAGCCATGTCAGACTACAAACCAGTCACAAGTGGTGTCCCACAAGGGTCAGTCCTGGGACTGCTCTTGTTCGGTATATATTTCTCGGAGGTACAGGCCAACACGGAAGGACTGTGGCTGACCAAGTTCGCAGATGACTGCAAACTGGGCGCCATAATCGACTCTCCAGTCAACACAAGCATCCTCCAAAAGGGCCTCATAGAAACAGATAACTGGTGCCAGAGCCATGGCCTCAAGCTAAATGCCAAAAAGTGTATAGTCATCCCCTTTGGCAAAAACAAAGTGCCCAGGAATTACCACATAGGTGGTAATCCATTAAGTACAGAAGAAGTAATTAGGGACCTGGGGACCCAAGTTGATAGCAATCTCTCATTTGACAACCACGTGGCCAAAGTGGTTAGAAAAACATTTTATATAGCCCACCTAATCATGAAGGGATTCACATCTAGATCAGGGGAGGTCATCATGCCTCTTTACTCATCCCTCATCAGGCCCATAATTGAGTACAATGCCCCTTTTGGGATGTACCTTACCAGACACCTGCAGCAACTGGAAAGTCCCCAAAAGTACCTCACCAAGAGGATCAAAGGGCTCAAACAGATGCCATATGCTGCCCGGTTAAAGAAACTCCAGCTCTACTCAGTGGCATACCACCTGTTCAGAGGCAATCTGTGCCTGGCGTATAAAGCCATGTCCAACTCGGAATTAATGGACATGCCGCACCTCAGAAAATCCAAATCCCATCAAGCTACGTGCTCAAGAGACTTGAACCTCAGCACTGAAATAAATAGGACATGCTGGAGGGACAGATTCATAACGCAGAGGCTCCCTTCACTCTGGAATAAAATCCCAGTCCCATTGACTCTCTTCAAGAGGAATCTTGATGAGTGGATGGGAGATCGTAGGTTTACCCCGGGTATCACTTCTGTGTCACTGTTAGACAGAGGCACAGTATACTAACCTCGAAAAAGGGCATAGCAAAATAAATTTAAAATGGGTGGCGAAAGCCAAACACATTCTGGCTAGGCTTATAAATGCCCTAGGGCAGATAGCCTAGTATGAACCTATGAACCTATGAACCTATGAACCTATCTACTGGATGATAAATTCAGCTTAAACTTCCACCCCAACTCCCCTAACCCACCCAATTCCACCTGATGAAATACCCTCCAACATTGTTCTCCCACCTATCAGCAGTTACCAGGTGCTGGCAGCACTCTCTAAAGCTAAGAACACCACCTCCATGGATCCCTACAACATCCATGGTTGCCTCCTGAACAGTCTAAAACATAAACTATAAGGACCACTCAAGGCACTCTTCAACTACAGACTTGAGACAGGGTACATTCTAAGCAAATGGAGGACCACGGCAGTCATTCCTCTCCACAAAGGGGGAGCATCAACTGACCCAGGGAACTACAGACTCATCAGTCTAACAAGGCTAGTATGCAAAGCTATAGAACAAGTTATCATGGAAATGATAACCAGGGAAATTGGCAACCAACAGAAACTGGACCCATCCCATTTTGACTTTAAGGGAAGGTTATACCAATTAACCTACCAGACTTTTCTGAGAGGATCACCAAGACAGTGGATGAGGTAAAACTATGTATTTGACCTGGTTAAGGCATTCAACAGAATATCTCACTTGGGTATTATTAACAAGGTCTCTGAAATAGGTGTAAGTCTTATTTATATATTTTATTTATTTAACATTTGTTTGCCAGGATAGTCCGAGTGGACAACAAGTGTCCGTTTTCAGTTAAGTCCTGGGGAGAAAAGCTATATAAGTTTACAGAGAGAAAAAAAATTACAAAAGAGAAATTACAGAGTAGTACCATACAGATTTGTTGACATTACAGTAGTTAGTATATGATAACAGGACATTACCCCTTTTGGTTGAAAATACAAATGTACAAAATATACAATGAGAAAAGATAAGAACCTCAGTAGATATTTCACAATTGAATAAGAGTATATAAAATGTTTGTTTCCATATATACATTCATGCAGATACACATGTAAGTGTGTGTGTGTGTGTGTGTGTGTGTGTGTGTGTGTGTATATATATATATATATATATATACACACACATATATATATATATATATATATATATATATATATATATATATATATATATATATATACACACACACACACACACACACACACACACACACACACACACACACACACACACACATACACATGTACATATACTCAAATATAGGTCATTGCACACATACGAAGAGGTATTAGTTGCAGCGTGTTGTTTGTGTTGACCAGGACAGATGGGGTGTAAAAACAGTGAGTGGATGAGGCTTTGGGGGGTCCATTACAGTTGCATAAATGGTTAGTAAAGAGGCATGTTTTAAGTAGGATCTTAAAGGAGGGTGTGGAATTTTGTAGTCTGAGGTCTGGAAGAAGGTTATTCCATATTTTAGCTATTTCATGGGCAAATAGTGATTCCTCAAGTTGTTTTTGCATGGGATGGTTTTGATTAAGGCTTTGTTGGAAGACCAAAGTTGCCTATTAGAATTGTAGAAGTTCAGCATGCCAGTCAAGTCAGGGGTTTTCTTGGGATAGCACAGTATTTGATGATCTAGGCTGAGGTGATGGTACCTTAATAGGTTTGGAAATTCAAGCCAGTGCAAGGCCTGCAGGGAAAGACAGTGGTGGAATTGTGATTTGGAATTGGTAGCAAATCTAGCAATTTTGTTGTAACAGATGAAAAGTTTATTAAGATCAGTTTTGTAAAGATTAGTAAGAACTGCGGATGCATAAAGTGGAGTAGATAGGAGGTGGGTCCTGGCTATTACAATTCGAGATTCAGTGGTTAGATAACTTTTACATCGATAGAGGGAACCTAGCTTTTTGTGGACTTTAGTGATGGTTGTTGATATGTGCTTTGTGAATATGAGTTGCTGGTCAATAGTAACTCCTAGGAGTTTAGCTAACCTCAGTGACGGGTGATTTGGGTTTTGTTGACGGAGAGTATAGAGAAGGTAAGGTTGCTAGTTATAGTAGGGTGAAATAGCATTAGTTGTGTTTTCTTGTGATTTTAGTATGGTTTCTGAGTTCTTAAGTCAGTTCTCTATTTCAGAGAAAGCTTCTTGGGCTTTTTGTTGGAGAAGTTGGATGCTGAGTGGAGTGCATATGACAGTTGTGTTATCAGCGTATTGGACTATGTCATCTTTAGAGGTAGCTGAGTGGAGTTGGTTTGTGAAGATATTAGAAGGGGGCCTAGAACTGATCTTTGTGGCAAAAGCAACAGGAGGAACAACAAAGATTTCTCACTAAGAGAATTCAGGGCATAAATACCCTGCCCTACACTGATTATCTAAAGGTGCTGTCTCTGTATTCAGTCTCCTACAAGCTGTTAATAGGGGGATCTTTGCCTGGCTTACAGGGCTTCTTCAGACCCAACCTAATGGATCTGTTGCACATAAAAAACAAACAGCACTAGAAACACTAGGTCCAGGGATCTGAATTTCACTTGTAACATAAAGAGAACATGCCTGAGAGACAAATATGTGTCCCAGAGTTCATCCCTGGCCCTATTCAAGTGAAACCTTGCCAATTGGATGAGAAGTTGTAAATTTCCCCCAGGTTTGGTCCCAATGTCCCTTATGGATAGAGACCATGAATAAGAAAAGCATTATCTTAACTAACACCAACCCCCCTCCCCACAAATCCTTAATTACCTTACTACTAATATGCCCCCATATGGATGCCTGTGATACTTGAGGACCCAAATAGTTTAGGGTGTGTGGCTAGGCTTGAAAAGGCTATAATAGTTTTTAGCCTTGTAACAACTTATGCACCTATGGTAGGGATACATACATGTCAGACAGACAGGCCCAGACAGGAGCAAAGCTTTCTTAGAGCAGACTGCATGCAATATGCTATTTATTTTGGGTTGCAGGTGATGCCGACTATGCCTTAGAGGCCAGAGTTGCGGACCCTAATATGCAATAGTAAGACCGTGCAGGAGTTGGCATATAACACAGCCCATGCAGAAACTTAAAAAAATGAATTAAGTATTCAGTCTACCTAACCAAACCAAAACTTCACCAGCGGATACTACTGACAATGACCAGCTTCTAACCAATTGGGTGAACTGCAGTAGAAATCCAAACAATAATACTTTTTCAAAAAATATTTATTGTTTTAGCACTACACACTTTAAAAAACATAGCATTTTTGTCCCATCAATCCCCAAGACTTCATCAGAACAAAATCCAAAATTAACCAGCCTCTGTTGATATGCATACATAATTTAATTAATTGAACTGCTAATAAGCTAATGAAATAATTAACCATTTAATTACCTAGCATAAATTGTATTTCTATTCTGTTCATAAAAACTTCCACAAAAATGCACTCTAAAAGGTGTATACAATCCTGAACAAATGCCAAACAATTAATAAAGACCTAAAACAATATGTACATAGTATATAGAATAAATAACCATATTATTAAAAACTTCACAGAATATTATAAGATTTTGTTATAATAATACATTCTCAAAATGATATAGGTTATGCTTTTATTTATTTTTAAATGTTAAATAGAGCACTAAAAACAACAATAATTGGTGCACAAATGAAAAAAAACAGACAATTAATAATTATAAAATATACAAAAATTGTATAACTTTTTTCCTATATATATATATATATATATATATATATATATATATATATATATATATATATACATATATATATATATATATATATGTGTGTACATATATATATATATATATATATATATATATATATATATGTGTGTGTGTGTGTGTTTATATAATCTTTAAGACCAGTACTACAGATACATATAATTATTAAGTCCTCATAAATCATCACTGTCTAGTATAAGTTGCCAATATAGTTCTCTGTACTCAATTTTCATTTCTCACTGTGTCTATTCCTTGGGTCTACGGGCACATCCTGTGTAACAAAAAATGCAATCCTTGCTTTCTTACATATCTTAGCATGGTTATATAATGCATTAGTCTTAATACATTTCTGAATGTCATATACATATTCATAAATTCAACCTAAATCAGTTTACAGCCCTCTGCAGCCTCCTACTGCACTCCTATCTTTTGCTGTTCCCACTGCCTTACCTTAACCAGTTCATCTCTGCAGACTTTTCCTCTACATCTTTCTCTTTCCTCCCTACTCACCTAAGCTACCTGAATACATCCTACCCTGCACTCTACATATAATCGTCTTTTCTCTCCATTCTTCTTCCTTCTGTAACCATAATATGAACACCATCTCTCATACTAAGACATTGCTCAGTTTCCCCTCACTATCTCTAATTATGTAATATCTAACACCTCTCATCTCAGGTCGCATCTATCACTTACTAATCTATGTAACAAATAATATGACTAATGACTTTTTCCTGACATATTTTCTCCAACTCATGTTATTGTTTTTCATTGCATACTACTGTGAAACATATGACCTACATTTTTACTCATTACAACATTTTATCACTCCTATGTTTTGTAGTGTAACATGAGACTTTGTGATTGAAAATAGATGTAATTCAGTTTTGAAAGATTATGAATATGGAGCTTTTCTCCTAGGGCCTCCACTGAAAATGGGCACTTTCTGGACCATTTGATAAACAAATGGGAAATAAATAAATAAATGTCTGATATTTGGATGAGTTCAGGTCCTGTTAGCAAAGGTTTTATAGCACTGTCTATTTAAAACAAATAAAATTGCTTCACTGTGACCATGCTAGAGGGATAAGCAATGAGTCTGCCATTTAGCTATAAAATTAAAATAATGAATAAATAAAATCCCAGAAGAAACCATACAAAAAGAAACTGAGCAATCTATAGTGCCTCACTAATCTCTTTGGAGATTAAGCTTCACCCTGATCAAATGTTCTTAATTTTTTTGCCTTCCTTAAAAATGTAAAGCAAAACATTTAAGGCCATGATCTGGTTCAGAAGCTGTCTCCCAACCATATAAGGAACAAACTTTCATTCATGCTTCAGGAACATATTTTATGCCATGTGCAAGGACTGAGAGTCTTGGTTTGTTAATCTCCAAAAGTGACCCCTATTGGAGAGGTTCATAAGGGCCAGTGAAACTGCATGTCTCAGACAAAGACAAACATATATGTATATGAAATAAATCATATGACCGTTGTTTTGCAAAGAAACATCTGATGTATTTTAATTGTTTCAGTTTGAGGAGATATTTATATTAATAACATGTAACTCTTCACATATAATGATGTATTTCAAATGATCTGTACATTTTTACTCAAGAGCATCTTAAATGACAAAAAATGTTTTTTACCTGATATGTGCAGAATCTATGATACATACACATATTTTAAATTACTACTTATTTTTTTAATTGTGATTGGTTGATTTGTAAAGTCATATGTTCTAGAGTCATGTTTAAAGCTGCTTGTGTGTTTTAATTTGTTTTGATGAAACCAGTTTTGTATCCACAATGAAAGTGTTGGAAATATTAACAACATGTTATATTTATTTATTTATTCACATATGTTGTTGCTTTTAGAGTTCAAATGTAATCACTGGTGTCCAGTTTATCTCCATTTTGTGTTAGTATTCAGGACTGAACTTGGAAGGGACTGACCTGAATAGAAGGTTTGATAATCATCCTTAAACTAACAGCTGATAGAAAGAGTTAATAGCATGAAAACAGCTGTTAAGCAGGAGAAGCTGAGAATATATAGTTTCTCAAGTCCTTGTGTTGTGATCTGGTATAAAGGTAAGGGTGTTAATTTCACAGACTCAATGTATATGATTTCATTCTCTCCTTTGAAAGGGAAATTGGCTAGTCTTAAAATGGCTCACAAAGGCAGCTAGCCTAGTACTTGCCTATAAAGCTACTTATTAAATGGATGGAATAAACATTATTTCCATCAGACAATTCAAGACATTGTTGCACTTATGTCTAATGTTGAGTTCTCCTCTTTGCATGATGCTAAGGGTTTTGCTAGACTAAGGTGGATAAGGCTGGCACAAGGCTGCATATACTATGGGTAGACAGAGATTTCTAAGGTTACTATCTGGAATCTCTTCACCTCCAGAAGTGATCATAAGGGCAGTGGTTAAACTGTTTGAAGTAGAGGGTATAGAGTCAAACCAAATGAAGAACTTGTTGTATGGGGAGTTGCAAAATAAAAGTATAGCTGATATTTTATCAATCTATTGGATACCTTAAGGCAAGGAGATGGGAAGCTGAACAAAAGTGAATGTCAAATCTTTATGACTTCTCTAAAGTACATTGTGTGTTGCGTTTTTTCAAGGTTTTACATTGAGTCACTATTGCGATTGTATTTTTCCTGCTTCACTGTGTTGATTTCATGGCATTAATAATCACTTTTTTGGATTATGTGTACTTGTTTCAGGGTGTTGGTTTTATTGTTTATTAATTTGGTTTTGGTTTTGTCTGCTTAGCCTAAATCCTTTCTAGAGAAAAAAATGACTCTAATGCTTATAATCATTGTTTTTCTGTACTGTTTCCATAGACAATATTTAAAGGAGTAACCTCCCTCTTTATTAAACCACATGACCAGTTTGCAGAGGAGATTTAGATTCCATATGGCATCTTATATAGAATAAGGACTTGAATAAAGATGTGATAAATCAAGATAATCAGGTACAGAAACTCTTGCCTACTCGCTCTAGAAAGCATTCATAGGTGTGTATGGCCTTTTCATTCTTCTTTACCAGTACAGTGAATCCTTGGGAGCAAATTCAAAAATAGTATATTAGAAAATAATCTCACACAACGATGTATGCGATCCAACTTCTCATCACAAATACATTACACAAATGATGTATATTAGAGCAATTTATGTATTTGATGTTATAGTAACATTAGTCCTTAACTTCCGTGACGTTTTACTGAAGCTGAATGATAATCATTGTATGAAATACCGTTAGCATGAGTTACTTCAGTCTGGTAGAATGCACAAGTTTTCCCTTCATCATTAGGTTTTGCAGTTTGAGGGGTTGCATCATGCTTTCATCCTCATCTGCTGCAGTAGTGCATCCCAGAATATGCTGCATGTGGACAACTTATGACAGGCATAGAGACAAGACCAAAACAGTCCAGCACCATGCAACCAGCATGCTAAATAGCTGCATGAAAAACATGGCTGTGAATCACTCCAGTGATCCATGTGTAGAGAATGCATGCCTGAATGATTTATGATAGTTCTAATAGTGCTGAGCAAACTGAGAAAGGAGGTTTACCCATCCTTTTATAAGAAGCAGTGCAGTTATGTATACAGGGCATTGTACTGGCACTTTAAGCTTATGTTGGGTCCTGGGCTGTTGTTATTCCACCTGGTTCCTTGGCTCCTGCCTTGAGCCCTCCTTGCCTATAACCTAGTGTCACCCCCCCGATCCACTCCATAAATAACCTTTTCTTCTTTATTCACATTCCTGTTTTAATCATTTACTTATCAACATGAGGACCACCACAGTTCTCCTTTGAAAAAGGCCTCTCACCTAGTGGAACTGACCTGGTGAAAAAAGTATAAAGAAAGTAAGAGATACTTGTTTGCTAAAGCAAAATCCACTTAACCATCTTTACTTTAGCTCTTGAATAATTTTCCATCAGCAAATAAAATGACATTACTAATAATTATGCTAAAATCCTGACATAAAATGACACTTTCATTTGTTAGGAAGGAGAATTGACACAGCAGTAATGCTAGCCACTCAGTTTGAGAGAGAAACACACACACACACGCACACACACACACACACACACACACACACACACACACACACACACACACACACACACACACACACACACTCACACACATGTACACACACACACACATATATATATATATGTATGTATATATATATATATATATATATATATATATATATATATATATATATATATATATTATATATATTTGTAAATATACAGAATTATTGTCAGCTTTCCCAGAGACTGTACTAGATAATCATATTAAGGACATGCTTGATTCCCTTAGAGTTTATGAAAATAAGCTGCAGAAGGGAAAAATTAACAAAATCTGTGGAGACTGTACAGATTTTCAAATAGGGCATGTCTTCACCTGGCCCCATGACAATCTTGGTAATCTCCATGACAAAAAACAAACACAAACCAAAAACCAAATGAAAGAAAATGGAACCGACAATGGGTACTGGAGGACTGAAACCACCACAAAAATGAATTTGACCTAGGTTTCATCTTTATTTAGACTTCTTCAGAACAAAATGTTAAAAAGTGGTTACCCACCAGCATTTATACAAGATAAGATGACATCATTGATCAATTAGTCAATTAGTCAATTAAAAACTTAAAAGGCAAAAAAAACATTTCACCATGCTTAAAGCAACCTGAGCACACACACGCAAACAAATCAATTATAATATGGTGAACATACTGCATTAGTGATAGTAAAAAAATCATAAATACGGTGTCACAAAATCAAATAACAAAATGTTATAATGAAAATGAACACCTAGCATCACACCATGTAATATGTAATGTTAAAAAAATACAATTATACATGACAAGTGAAAGTATCAACAATCTTGGTAATAATCAACATGACATTGCTACTACTTCTCAGGTTTTGCCATCAGATGGCAGTGTTCTTACGTCCATTCTGCGTAGTGTTGCACAACAAGAAGAACGAGCAGAAGCAAGGTCGAGTACGTCAGCTAGTAAATACATAGCAGCTCCTGGCAAGAAGTTGGGGAGCTCGTAAAAAAGTTTTAGTCACAACGGTGCAAATACATCAAGAACGTACTTCGGATGCCATTTCCAATCTTAATGATGCCGTGAGAGGGCATTATGTTGTAGCATCTTCTACTTGGTATAATCTCCATTTTCTGCTCCCCTGTCAAGGAGCAGAATTACGAATACATCAGAGAGCAACAGAGATGCCGCAGTCGGAGTCGGAACAAAACGAAATTAGAAGGTATTGTAAACACGCAAACAAGTATAAAGAAAGCATTCATGAATACCAAGAAGGATTAGTTTGAAATGTATCTAGCTTGTTGTTGCCTGAACATAAACTTAATGTTTTATCTAACGGACTTTCATTTATACCAGCAAATAGATCCAAACTAGCGAAAACCACCGCTAATTCAAAAGCCAAGAACTCGACTCAGGCCAGTCCAAAACGTAAAAAACATGAAAAACAACAAATTTTATTAAGCCACTGTAAAAGCTTTTCATTAGTACCTTGCACCAACTTCTTCAGACTAGCAAAACATTCCCACCATTACAAGTGAGTTTAAATACCAGCATTGAAACACTTAACCACACCCCTTGCTCTCCCTTTAGCTCCTTACAGGTACAGATCACAGCTAACTAAGGTGCATTTGCAATTCTCTGTTAACATAATAAAAAATAAAAATTCATACACCGAGACTGTAATAATAGCAGGCTTTGAAACTGAAAGAAAAAAGCCCAATATTTTGATTATAAAACTGTATAAAGTAGATAAATATGTAAAATATATAATAACATAAAAATAACAATAGAGTCAAAGGCAGGTACTAGTGCAAAAGAACGGGTATAATGTTAACGTTTCAAAGTTGGTAACTATTCAAGCACCCAAGTCCAAATCTATTGATGCAAGTTCTTTTATTTAACAAATAAAACAAATATAACACAGATAAGCACTTTCACTAAAGTTAGCTTCTTCAGATCGTACAGACAAGGAATCAGGACAGCATATTTATAGTCAACGTAATGAAGTAATTGCAACAATTAAGTGAGTTGATTAAAAACATTTAAAGTTCAATCAGATAACACTTTGAGTCATATAAATATCAACAAAATATATGTTCATTTTAAAACAAAATAAAATATGTGTATACCAAATTGTCTTTATATAACATTTATAATGCTGATGATGTATTAATATATAAAAAAATTGATATATAAAAAACTCTATAAGCTGGAATGATTGTATTTATAGTAATAAATATAATTAAATAAATAAATAGATTAATTAATTGCTTCAAATAAATAAATATATGTTAATGCATAATAATACATGTTAATGCATATGAATACATGTAAGTATATTCAATTGTTATATGTTAAAAATGTAAAATAGTATAATATATGTATGTATATGAAATCTGTATATTATGTATTTTATAGATATGTCAATGAACAGATTAATTAATGTCATATATATATAATATATAGTTTGATAGATATGTATGATAAATATGTGTATAAATATGTATATAAAAAATGTGTGTTATGAATATAAATATGTGTGATAAAACTAATTTTG
This sequence comes from Protopterus annectens, assembly GCF_019279795.1. Taxonomy (NCBI): domain Eukaryota; kingdom Metazoa; phylum Chordata; order Ceratodontiformes; family Protopteridae; genus Protopterus; species Protopterus annectens. The sequence continues at coordinate 446,481,404 of NC_056738.1, forward strand.
ATAATAAAAAATGTGTTAAAATATTGGAGATGGGTTAAAATGAGTGAATATTGTAATAAGTATAATTGATGAAAAATGTATATTTTGAAAAATATATATATATAATATATACATTTTGCTGAGACTTGTAAATATGAATGTATAAAAGATTTGATTGTGATGTGAAATAAGTATAGATCTATAAAAGATGTTCTTATTGTAGGGGCATATGTAGAATACAGGGCAATGTAGGGACTTGAAATTTAACAAGTATATATATTTATTTAATGTGTCTACGTTGCTTAAGGTAGGGTTTTATAGATGCCCTTTCATTTAATCCATGTCCTTTATCTGCTCTAAGTTGAATAATCCAACCACTCTCCCTTCCTTCTGTGTAACATCTTATATTCCCTCCCCTTTCATTTGGTGTTATTACTTCCAGCACTCTAAATGTAAATGTGTGGGAGTCCCCTGCCTGCATTATGTGCTTGGCTAAAGCATTGTTAAGATTTTTCTTTCTGATGCTGTAACAGTGCTCCCTCATCCTATCCCGTAGGCAACGATTAGTTTTGCCTACGTAGAATGAGGAGCATAGTTTACATACTGCTAGGTACACCACATTGCAAGTCATGCAGTTGGCATCTGCAGTGATGTGAAATTCTTTATTCAAATCTGGATGAATAAAAATGGGATCAGTGTTGATTAATGAGCAAAAATTACAATGACCACATGGTCTGGTGTCAGCATCTAATGGTGTATCGTTTCTGTCCTTATTATAGCATAATAGCCTTTTTAAATTTCTTTTATTTTTATATAAGAACGATGGCTTGTCTCCTACTATGCCCTTAATTTCATCATCAGTCATTAAAATGTCCCAGTACTTATTAATAATATATTTGATTTCATTATTATCCCTAGTGAAAAAAGTAGAGAATTTAACTTTATGTGTAACTGTAATATTACTATCATCCTTTATAGTGTTGGTCCAAAATAAGGGGCACCTCTATTTGCACGTATATCTGGTGTTATATTTAGGTGTTCCATTATTTCATTGGAACCGTATCCCCTTTCTGATAAATTATATTTCAAATTATTTAAATCACTTTCTAAACCAGATTCAGTGGCATTCATTCTTGACATTCGTAGAGCCTGCCCCTTCATAATGTTTTTAAAAACATATGTTGGATGCATACTATTTCTGAGCAAAAGCATGTTACGATGACAGTTTTTTCTGTGAATACCTGTATTAATTAATCCACATGGTAATTTTTCAATGAAAAGATCCAAGAAATCTATCTTATTTAAATTCCATTTTGCTGTGAATTTTAAGCAGGTATTCATATTATTAACAGCAATAATGAAATTATGTAGATCACTCAGTTCACCATCCCATAAAATAAATAAATCATCTACAAAGCGCCTATAAAATTGTATATTGGATTTAAATAGGTTGTCCTGAAAAAGGACAGCTTCTTCCCATTGGGCCAGGAACATGTTGGCGTAGCTATTGGCACACGGGGTGCCCATAGCTACGCCATCACACTGCCTATAAATCTCATTGTCAAATATGAACACATTATTTTCCAAAACTATTTCTAAGAAATATGTTATTAAGTCAATCATAGTGTCTGAATATTCACTGTGGCTCTTCAAATAAGAACTAACAAAAGTGATTCCTAATGCATTAGGAATTACTGTGAAAAGTGATTGTACATCTAGGGTAACCAAAATTAAATTTTCTATAGATGTACAATCCTTCAGATTATCATATAAATCTGTTAAGAATTGCTTTGAGTCACGCAACACATATGGGTTAGTGTCCAAAATACATCTTAGATGTTTTTCAATGTAAACTGATAGGTGTTCAGTCACCCAACCTCTTCCTGAGACTATCGGTCTCATTGGTGGGTCAGAAGAATCTTTATGAATTTTCGGTAGGCCCTGAATAATTGGAATAGTGGGGGTTTCTATATATAGATATTCATATAAGTTTTTGTTAATTAGGCCGCTTTTGTAGATGTCTAATAAAATATTATGTATATCAATACACTTTTTACCTACGGATTCAATATTTTCCCTAACATAAAATTTATCTTGAAGCATAGACTTCATTTTCTGTATATAATGTTCACTATCTAAAATCACTATTCCTGATCCCTTGTCTGCAGGTCTGATTGAAATGTTTGATTCATTTTTTAATTTATTTAGACTAATTCTTTCTCTAAAATTTAAATTATCAAATCTCTTCTTGTTTCTTTTTTCATAATGTTTTTTATTATTATAAAATCTATGGAACTCATCTTCAGTGACTTTAAAATATGCTTCTACTAACTTTTTATTATTTGGTACATGTGTATTTATCCTTTGGACTGACTTTGCTATCATTTTATAAAAATAACAATGTTCAACCTACAGCATAAATACTAATAATGGAAACGTGACGCTTCCAAATTAAAAATTACCTATGCATACATTGTATCTTGCCTGCTTTCAAGTAAAATAACTAATGTAATGATTATAATGATGTGGCATCAGAGTTGCTTGTAGCGTTTCACTACAAAAGTGATGTCAGTTTAAATATTTTATGTATAACAGGATGTGACATCAGAGTTGACTTCAGGATGTGCAAACAGGATGTGACATCAGTAGTTGACTCTAGCATTTTGCTATAAAATGGATGCTAGTATGTTTGTTTGTTATTGGCCTGTTGAAGATTCGTTGAAAGCGCTAGCCCTGTGTTCTAATTATTTTAATAAACGTGGTTTCTACTGGACGCTTGGATTTATTTTTACATGCTGGCTGCATGTTTTTTCTACAAGTTATTGCCCAGTGGATGAGTAGGTTCGAATGAACATTCTATGGTGATTTTGACTCTTTTTTATTGGATTAAGAGTTCGCAAAGTAAAGCGGTTTGCAGGTTACAGCTTTGTACCTTTTTGTGGAACATTTGGTTACCGTTTGTGACTGACTTGAATTGAACACAGCAAGTATACTTCCCATTATTTAAGCCTGGTTTTTTGTTGCATTTTATAAGTCTTGTTTATTATCAGGCGAACAGAGTGTAGTGAGCATTATTCTTTGTTTTTAAATTGTTATTTTTATGTTATTATATATTTTACATATTTATCTACTTTATACAGTTTTATAATCAAAATATTGGGCTTTTTTCTTTCAGTTTCAAAGCCTGCTATTATTACAGTCTCGGTGTATGATTTTTTTATATTTTATTATGTTAATAGAGAATTGCAAATGCACCTTAGTTAGCTGTGATCTGTACCTTTAAGGAGCTAAAGGGAGAGCAAGAGGCATGGTTAAGTGTTTCAATGCTGGTATTTAAACTCACTTATTACAGTCTCGGTGTATGAATTTTTTATTTTTTATTATGTTAATAGAGAATTGCAAATTACCTTAGTTAGCTGTGATCTGTACCTTTAAGGAGCTAAAGGGAGAGCAAGGGGCGTGGTTAAGCATTTCAATGCTGGTATTTAAACTCACTTGTAATGGTGGGAATGTTTTGCTAGTCTGAAGAAGTTAGTGCAAGGTACTAACAAAAAGCTTTTACAGTGGCTTAATAAAATTTGTTGTTTTTCATGTTTTTTACGTTTTGGCCTGAGTCGAGTTCTTGGCTTTTGAATTAGCGGTGGTTTTCGCTAGTTTGTTTTTCCGGTCTTGAAAGCAAATAGATCCAGTTATACTGATGTGATTTTTGATGTTAAAATGTTTGTGCATAATCTATCTTTGAAGTTGTTATTTAAGGATTTTGAAACTACTGACTGTAATATGAGAAATGTATTTAGTAAACCCAGTACTTTTGTACCTAATTTGAATTCGTTAGTGACAGTTTTTGAGAAGCTTTGCATACAGGATATTTATAATTTGACCATGCAGCATGATAGACGGAAACAACACCGTAGTAGGTACAATTTGTCTAGTGAAGAGGCCAAAGTATTGAAAGACTTGGAAAATAACACTAGCATTATTATAAGGCCGGCCGATAAGGGCAGACCAATAGTAGTATTAGATAAGGAGTGGTATGATTTTAAGATATTAGAAATGCTAAGTGGTTCTAACTTTTATGAGAAGTTATCTCTAACACAAGTTAATACTCTCATATATAACATGCAGATATCAGTGAAATGCATGTTTGAATTAAATCTGGTAGATGAGAAGTTGTTTGAATATTTGTACGTTGATAAACCCACTTTACCACTGATTCAGGGCCTACTAAAGATACACAAGGGCAGTCATAATCCACCTCTAAGACCGATTGTGTCAGGTAGACATTGGTGTACTGAGCCCTTATCCATTTATATAGAGATGTATTTGAGTCCCAGTCTAAACAAATTGCAACATGTCCTGAAGGATAATGAGCATTTTTTTGAGTGATTTATATGGTTTTATTTCGAGTCATCAGAGCAAGGAATTTTTGTCGCTATGGATGTGGTTTCCTTATTTCCCGTAATTCCTAACTGGGGAGGTATTAACAATACACATTTGGTTTTGAAGGGATATTCAGAGTACAGTGTAAGGGATGTTAATTTGCTGGTTAGATTATTTGAGATATTTCTTGATCAAAATTTGTTTGTTTTTGGTGACCAGGTATACAGGCAGTGCAATGCCAATAGCTATGCCAATGCAGTTATGGTCATCTGGGAAGCAGAGCATCTCTTAGAAGGTCCTTATAGAAACAATATTCTCTTCCCTAGAAGATTCGTGGATGACTTGTTTATTTTGTGGGATGGTGATGTTGGCACTTTCCAAGCTTTCATGGAATATATGAACACCGGCACTTGTTATTTGAAATTTACCTCAAAGTTTTCATACACTGATATTGATTTTTTAGATGTAATTTTTGCCAGGGACATGTGGGTGAAGTTTATACCAAACTGCACAAGAAGGATTGTTATGTCAATCCCCCTCTACATAGGGACAGCTCACATCCGTCTTATGTCTTCAAGAATGTGGTGTCTAATCAGGTTTACAGAACCTCCAGGCTTAATGCCAGAGAAGTTGATGTTAAAGTAGAAGTTGACACTGTTATTAATAATTTGAAAGACAGAGGTTATGAAGATGATCTTATTAGTAGTAATGTAGCTTGGGTTGTTGACAAGAGGCAACATCAAGCGAGGCCTTATTTTTCCTCTGGAAGTAAACTAAGTGGTAGAGTGATAGATGGATGTGATAGTAAGGGTTTGCGTTTTAAAATAAAGTATTCTACTGATGTTAATGAGTATACTGACATTATTAGGAGACACTGGAATGTGCTCACTGCAGATGATGAGATTGCTAGATTGATAGATGTTGAACCCAGGTTTTTGTTTGAGAATAATAGGTCTCTGAAGTGTAGGTTACGTTATCCCAGGAACGTCATTAGTACTGGGAATTGTCCAGGGACTAGACCCTGTGGGCACTGTAATTGGTGTGATTATGTTTATACTAGTTCAGAGTTTCAGCACCCTGATTGTGGTAGGATTTATAATTTTAGAGTTAATGCTACATGTGATGCCTCACACCTTATTTATTTAGCTCACTGCACACAATGTAGAATGTTTTATGTAGGAAAAATGGATCGTTCCTTTAAGGAACGCATCAGGGAGCATGTTTATAATATCAATAAGGGCAACAAAGCTAACGCGCTTGCCAAACACGTGATGAATACTGACTCTACTCATAAGTTCGTTTTTAATTATTGCCAGAATTTATGAGAATGTTAGGCTTGGGGATATACGCAATTGAACTGAAGACCTTGAATCCACCTGGATAGTCAGGTTAAGAAGTATTGCTGGCCTTTAATGAGTCTATACCCCTGAAACCTAAACTCAAGTTGAGACCTCTAAGGAGGTAGATAGTATTCATATGTCTATTTGGTTTATATATTTTTAGGTTGTATTTTTAGTGTTGTTGCATTTCTGCTTTTAAATTTGTATTTAATGATAAGAAATTGTTTAGTTTTTATTTTTTACTTGATATTTCTTTAAGTGTTGTCATGTGATCTTTTATATGAGCTATTAAGGTGTGTGTTTCTTGTGTGCTAATTGTTACACCTGATGATGCCTATTTGGTGAAAACGCTTGTGTTTGTGCACTAAGTAAAGATTTTTATCCTGGATACATCAGCCGTGACTGTGCCTCTTCATTTTCTGCAATTGGATATTAGTTCTTTTGAGACACAGTGTTTAAGCCTTTTTGTGGTAACAGTTCTACTGTTTTTTACTAATATATATATATATATATATATATATATATATATTTTTTTTTGTTTGTTTTCAGTTCTTTTTAATCACTCATCTACCACCATTATACACATCTTCTCCAAGTCTTACTCTGCCCTTATTTATTCTATCTTGTCCTTTTTGCTCAACTACAGATGTGAAAAACAGTTGAGGAGGCAACTGTTTGTGTGGGTAAATAGCTTAGGTTTCTTTAAAGTCAGGGCTCAGAATCGGAGATCAAGTAATCAATTCAAACTGCACATTGTATTGTCTTTCTCAGTCAAGTGACTAATTTTGCAGCAAGTCGAACTGATTCTTCACCCTCTGCTTTGACCATCCAGCTTTGGCATGACCATAGCTCTCAACTTCCTTTCTCCAAAATGAGGAACACTAGCCCTCATAATGTGTGACAAATGGGCAAAATGTGGAACACTTACAAATGGCTTACTAACCACATCAACTAGGAAGGTCATATGATGGCTAAAATATGCTGGTTTTACTTATAAAAAAGATATTTTAATGAATTAATATGATTCATTTCTATTTACCCATTGCTAGCAGTTAAAATATTCCTAACACTGAATGTGTGACAGACCCTTTCAATGCTGAACTTTGAGGAAGATGAACTTTTTAGACCCCAAATGAGGTATGCTTCTCATAATGAGGTATACTTGAGAGCTATGGGCGTGACCAGTAACTCCTTCCAGTCAAGCAAATGTCTGGTAATGATGACAACAGCAAATGTTCCAATCAAATTCTAGAAACAGATGACAAGTACTTTTATGATAAGAAATAGTTATGATTTCAGAATTAGCCTGGCACTGCTGTAATGCGGGAATTAGAGTTAATTGATCAGAGATTTTTAGAATGACTTCTACAGAGGTACAAACAGCAGTTGCAAAATTAATCTGATTTTCTACAAAGAAAACAGAGACAATAAGTCAACAAGTTGTAGGTGATTGATAAAGGAATGTATTGTCTTATTTCTCGTAATGTCCCTGATTTTGCCTCATATTTGTGGCCTGTTCCTCATAAGTCATATTTTTTCTCACAAATTGTTGAGGATTGGATTTACTAAATAATGACAGATGTTTGAGTTTCAGACTTCATATCCATTAGAAAATATATGCTGTGTAAAAACTGTTATTCTAGCAACTAAGCCTATGAGAGCAATATTTAAAATCTACTGATGTTGTGCCTTTTCCCGTTATTTCCTGTCTTTGTCCCTGATTTGTAAGCTAAGAGGCAGACAGATATGCACCTGTGAGTTATGAAACTCTAGCCAGCCTGGTGACATCGTCTGTAATTCAAACTGTAAATGTGCATTTATATAACTATTTACTCTCTGGACAACTGGGTCTCCCCTTCTCCTTTCCCAAACAAGCTGTTATGACTTAGCTGAATACCGGTAAGAGTAGTGGGCTCTCTCCTGTCTAACCCCCCCCCCTTCACACTGCAACAACAGCAGCCGTTGTCTCCTCCCGTTTACTTTACAGGACTAACCAACTGTAAAGCACCTGCATTCAGGCACTGACATTACTTGGTGGCAGTATGAATGCCTGAAGTAAGATAAAGAAAAAGAAATAATTAATAGCTATTATAGGTACTTCCTCCACTGCAGAAGCCTGCCCAGCCATGGAGTTCTTTTTATAATCAGTAGCGGCACTGTGTCATTTGTTTATGCTGTAGCCCATAAGCCTAGGTAGGGCAGGGCTAATGGGTTGGCTGATCCTGGCTATAAGATGTCAAGGGGCGTAATCAACAAATGGTGCAGTAGTACAGAAATGAATGCCAGTACTGTATTTAAGGTCTTGGATGACAAACCGAAGCTCTGTGTGTGTGGAAATTTAACTGCAGCAAGCTTCTTGTTACATTCTACAGTTCAACACTGAGAGGCCTTTTCTTCAGTCCTCTGTTTTGAGATGATTTTTTTTCTGTCCCTCAACATAGAGTTAAGGGATATCAGATATGGAACTAGTCAGGGTGATAAAAAACATAGTTACTGTTCTGCTGCAGCGTGTAAAGACATATGCAATTAAGAGAACATGATGACATTTTAGGAATCTAAGAGTGTGAACTAGCTCACCCTGCATCCATAAACAACAAACACAAACACACACACTCCAACAAAAGGAACTTGTCTCAGGAGTCTGTCTCTGAAAGCTCTGTTACTGTATTGTAGTACTGAGAAATGGCTGCTGTCACTAAATATTTACATTCAGGAATTCATGATATATTATTTATTTATCATATCTTTATATTAATCTGCCTGTGTAACTTATCTCTCTGGTGGCTGTCCTCCTTCACACAGAGTCCCATGTATACAACATGTAAACAGAAGACGAGATGAGAAACTGCAGCTTATATAAAATCATAGACCTCTGGTGTCACTCTGCTGAGTCATTGATGGTGTACAATAGTCTGGGATTGCTGAGTCAGTGTGAGCAATCATTTGTACATGAGCATGTGACATGGCAATGTAGACACTTTTCATTAAACGAAATTATGAAACTGAAACGACACCTAATTTTTAACACTTTGAAGCAATTTGCTAACCAGACTGATGGGACCCCCTACAGCCAAGGGTACCAAAGGTCAACCAAGATACCCATTTTATAATCTGTCATTGGGATGTAGGAGTGAGGACCTTAAGACAGTATATATTACTGCATAACTCATAGCGATTTGAGAATGGCTTGAGGAAAACTGAACATTATTATGCAGATGAACTTGAAGACAAGGAGACCACAGACAATGAGGTGCAAATTGTGAGTAAGATGATGAGAGGGGCAACCCTAGACAATAACCACTAATAATGAGAAGGTGAAGTATGACCCATCATATAGTAGTTGAATATATGACACAAAGATGAAGGATTTGCTTGTACACATTGTTCTACAACAGCCTGACTATTGGTTCTGATAAGTGGAATACAGAGCAAAAGCTGCAACTGTGATATCATAGGGTGGTCCTCCAGCAATTAAAACTTGCAAATAGATTTTGTAACCCATTAATGCTAGAAGCTAGAAGATCTATTGCCCTAAAGTTGAATACATCCTCCTTATCTGTGCTTAAAGCTCTATGCACAATGTTTCACTATTCCAAAATACTGAAAACAGATTTCGTGGAATTATACATCTATCAAAATGGAATTAACACTACTGCATCAGAATTCAAGCCATCTGTCTCCCCATTAAGCTGAGGTCTTCATTCCTACTTAATACCCTTGTCTTTAAGCTTTTGCATGTTTACTGCTAACTGCTTAAGCACAGTTTAATATCACCTACATCCACCTAACATGAACACAGATCATATGTAAATGCTACACTAACTGCCCCTGTTGACCACTTTAAGCATAATACATTTTTCTTTAGTGAGGATCAAACCTTGTACTACTTGAATTTGAGGCAAACACCTTGACCATTATGCCATCCCCCACTTCTCAATGTATTCCTGCCTTGTGTGCTGTACTTATTTTCTTTTTCTGGTCTGTCATGTCTGGTCTAGCCTCAGTTATATAAAATCTATTATTTGTGGATTAACAAAATTGTTTCCTAACCTCTGCATATCTTCTTGAATTCTAGTATTAGACCTGCATAAGCAAGCTAATCTGAATTCATCAACCCAAAAATTTGTCTAACATCATTACATTTTGTTACTTCTTCCAATTTTCCCTCTTTTTCCAAAATATTGGTTCTTTGTTCTTTGTTCTTTCTTCTCTAAATGTTCATCCTGTGTCTTTTTATTACTATATTTAGTATAATCAGTTAGGGGTCTACTTTTCCAACTTCTGTTGACATAGTCTTCTTTAAATATTTTCTATGTAAGGCCTTCATAATTTTCTTTGTATTAATATCTTAGTTCTTCCTAAATGCCCATGTGTAATCTTGTAACCTCATTGGACAATATGCTATCATGTGCTTCCCTTTCTGCATATAGTTCATATCTTGAATCAAATACATTAACCTAATTTGTATGGCCTTATAGTACAACTCAAATCTGAATGCTACAAACCACCCTATTGCTTTGTCAGTATTTATTTTTCCCATTGTATTCTTTCCCTTTTATTGCTCAAAAATCTAAAATAAACGCCTTCATTTCCTTTTTCATATTCTTCCATATCTGGTCTCTTGGGTGATGTATATAAGCCTGACCTACATAAAGAACCAAAAACATCTTAATCACTTGGCTCTTATTATCAATGTCAGTGATCAAATGTTCATACACATATCCCCTAAAATCTATCATCCTATACATTATTTTTACCTCTTCACAAAAAAATCATCCCCTCCCCATTCTACCCCTCCTTTACTTCACTATACGTACCATTTTCCTTCTTTTAATAAAACTACATTAGTTATGCAGACTGTTTATTTTGCATTATTGTGTGTGCGCGGGTGTAGATATATATATATATGTGTCTGTGTGTGTGTGTTTGTATGGCAAAGGGTAAACTCACACTCTGTACAAATACTACTAACCAGTGCTAAATACCACTTTGGTAATATAACATTCAGTATTCCAAACATTCGACCACGATGACTACTACCATATATCTATTTCTGCCTATTTGTATGCATATCTACACATACACACACACACACACACACACACACACACACACACACACACACACACACACACACACACACACACACACACACACACACACACACACACACATTAATCTATGTCAGATGATTGAGTTTTCAGAAACTCAAACTTCATAGGAACGAGACCATATGATTGAATTTCTGAAAACTCAAACATCAAAAAAAATAAATAAATAAAAACACAAAACTCTGCCACTACACCCCCTGCAGATTATGTATACCAACTCCAAGATTGCACTACAGTGATGAAAAGGGTAAATTTCCCAATCCCTGCTGTACCACAATCTCCATTCAAAAGCTTTGATTTTTCAAAAAATCGATCATATGATCTCGGCCATATTAATTTTGAGTTTCTGAAAACTATATATAAATACATATATGTGTGTGTGTGTGTGTGTGTGTGTCTATATATATATATATATATGTGTGTGTGTGTGTGTGTGTGTGTGTGTGTGTGTGTGTGTGTGTGTATGGGTCTACTTCAGAAGACTGACAAACCAAAAGCCTGAATCCCAAAAGAATGAGAATTCAAAATACTGAATGCATTTTAATTCGGAGAGCAAGCCCCCCGTACCCCTCATGTGGTGGGCTCCCCACACTCCTGCTAACTATATATACCAGCTACAAGATCACACAACTGTGGAGAAGAGGCAGATTCCATCATTCAGTACTTTGAATTTTCAGTCTTTTGGGATTCAGCCTTTTGGTTTTTCTGTCTTCTGAAGTAGACCTATTAAATATATATATATATATATATATATATATATATATATATATATATATATATATGTTTACTTCCATATGGTTGAGAATGGTTTGTGCGATTGTGCATGATATCGACTGTTATAACCGAATTTCAGAATTTGTTTACCGCAATATGTCAAAAATTACATGTACACATATTCAAATATGTGTACATATAGACACACTCATACAAGCACACACATTGGTCAACCACAAAGATCATTGACAGGTGTGTGGGACCACTCATTTCTTGGCAATGGAATAAATGCCATTTTCCTGACATTGTATGATCTCAGAGTCAGTGTATATAATTAGCATTTGGTGTGAGGGGTGCAAGGGGGGCAATCCCCCTATAAAAAATTATGTTTAGTTGTTTTATTTTACTTTTATGCTTTGCATGCACTATGGTTATTGCTAGGACCATGCAAGGTAGAATGTCTATTTTCCTGTTTTTGACATTTTGTGGTTGATGACGATGTCGATATGTTGGTCTGTTAACAAAATTGGGTAAACCCATATATATATATATATATATATATATATATATATATATATGTATATATATATATATATATATAATATATATATATATATATATATATATATATATATATATGTGTATATATTTGTAGAAAAAAAATGCCCCCACGCCAAAATTAATTAAAAATATATTGTTCCATTTCACATTATAGTAAGGCCTGCTGTGTTGAGCATTGAACAGATATTAAAACTCACCGTGATGCAGTCTTTCAAAAGTATACTGTTGGTAAATGCAGACCACAGTGTCAAGCCGGGATTCATGGTGTAGTGGGATGAAGCCCTTATTGTGACCCAGGCAACTGGTTCAGTTTGTTGCCTGACACTGAGGGAGCCAGACAAAGGAGTAACTGGGTGCTGCCTGCTCACCTCTCCTAGGGGATGAGGAGGGTAACAGTGTTTGTGAACACACAGGGAAGTGTGATTTTCCAGTGGGTACTAGGGAAGCCATTTCGCATACTTGAGAGTATAGGACAGTGATGCTTGCTGGCAGCATCCCTTATGGAAGTGACTGACAACAGGTACAAATAGCTCACTGCCTGCCCCACTTCCCATTGCCTCAACAAGCTAGGCATTCATGAGGTAAAAAGGCTAAAAAGAAAACCTTCAAATAGCTGTTGAACTGATGCCTCCTTCTGGTTGACCTTCCCACCCCACTTCATTGATGGGGGATAAATCTGCTGATTAGCCAGGTGTGGTTTGATGTTTGACAGGCAAGTGAGGGAACTGTGTGACAAAAACACAGTCGAAAGTGTCAAAAGCTTTCTCCAGAACAAGAACTGTAATTCTGAACTTGTTTGGTATGCTTCTTCCCACTTTTATGGATTAACAGCCTTCAACGTTTTTTGCTGGACATGCATTTGATGAAAGCAGCCTTTACAGGGCATTTATGTTTTAAATAGCTACTTATATGAATTAATAGTCAAGAAGATAAAGCTTTTGGCTAACTGGTATAATTTAGATTTTCCTTCTTTGTTAAAATGAAGTGATTTTATTTTAAATGGGGAAATATGCTCAGCATTGCAGATCTTGAAAGAAGGAAGGCTCATTGCATATATGTATATAAGTGTAGGTTTGCGATTTTAATGCTGACACTTTCAAAATGAGGGGGTAGGATTGTGTGCAAGTGTTTGCAGGTTATGGTTAGAATAATGACTAGGATGGTGGATATATTTAGTACTGTGCATGTTTGCTGCAGCATGTTGTATGTGTACGGTAAGTGTAAGGTGGAGGGCTGGGGTTAGGATCGGTGCAGGATTAGAGTAAGCATGCATTACTAAGGTTATACAAGGTGGATTAATGAAGCAGCATCGATCACCTGTGCTTCAAAGCTTGTGCATTTGGATAAATAAGCATAATATAAAAGCTCTCATTTATTTACGTCTCCATCACCTGATCAATACATACACATGCAGTCTAGTTTTTCACCGACATCTACTTAAACATGATCAAAAAATGCTGAATGAAAATGCCATCTTTTCTTGCAAGTTACATTTCTGATCACAATCCTTATTTTCAAACATTATTGATGTAAAAGTGCTTCACATCCTATTGTAAATGAGAGACTGACAGTTTTTTTTTTTTTTACAAGCAAAACATTGAAAAGAACATAAGCATGAAATATACATACAATATTAAATCAACACACAGGCTCACTGCATATCATTGTAATGTAAACACCTCACATCTGTCTTGCATTTAACCATTGTTTTCCACTTTACAGGTGAACATCACTCATGGAATTTTGAGAAAGTATTAATTCCACTACACTACTACAGGTCCAGTCCACCACTCAGCTATAGGTCAGTGGGTTTGTAATCAGGATTTCATCACTGTACCAACTGGCCTGGCCTTGTTACAGATATTTTTACTTTTGCCATTTCCTATATTATCCAAGCCCATCCCTCTAACATTGACTGACCCCTCACACTACATTGTTTCTTTCATCTCCATTGCAAGTTGCTTGTTTCAGTTTATAAAATGATCCATTTTTAGTAAGTAATGGGAACTCTTCAGCAGCACTCTAAATTAGCTCCAAATTAACTAAGAAATTATGATTATAAATCACTACCGAATGGATAGAAACCTTTTTACCATATATGCGTATCCTGTCAGCAGACGTATTTTATATCGAGTTAGAGTTAGACATGTATTTCTTTGAATAGTAGATGCAATAAAGTATCTCATGTAGTATTACAGACAAATCAATCAAACCAATAACCTTTATAAATAGCACACTTGGACCACAAACTGCTCTAGAATCACCATGTATATCTACAACAAATGCGAACATATTCCAGCCTCTGTATCCCCCCCACACACACACACACATATATATATATATATATATATATATATATATATATATGGATTCCTATTACAAGAATGAAAGTTCACTACTTCGAACTTGTAATAGGAAGCCTCACTTCTACGAAAGTTCACTTTAATGAAAGTTAACTTTTGCCTAAGTGCACTTCACCGACAACACCGCAGCACAGTGGAGGACATAAAAAACAAGCTATGTCCTCCACTATGATGCGATAGTCACGGACCTTAGGATTAGGGCACAGGATAGGGTAACGGGATATTTAATAAAGCTATCCCCTTACCCTAACCCATGCCCTAACCCTAAGCTTCCTGACTATCGCACCATAGTGGAGGACATTGCTATGTCCTTCACTGTGCTGCAGTCATCACGGACCTTAGGGTTAGGGCACGGGTCATGGTAAGGCTATCTCCTTACTATAACCCGTGCCCTAACCCTAAGGTCCATGAGTACTACACGGAAGTTCAGTACAACATCCATTCGTTGTACTGAACTTCGCGTAAGTACACTTTCGATTATTCGATTAAGTGCACTTTCGCTGCAATGAGCATTCCATGCACTATTTCGAATTAGTGAAAATTCGATCTAGTGTATGGAACCCATATATATATATATATATATATATATATATATATATATATATATATTCCTAAAAGGCAGCAATTTCATTACCTCTCTCAACTCCTTCTGTGAAGTACCTCGTGGAAAATGTAGACTAAAATAATAAACCTTAATTACCCCTCAGGAAAGTTTTTGGCCCAACTTAGCTGATAGGGAGCACTGTCTTGGTATGAGGAGGACTGTTTCCCTGTGCTGAGACACTTTAAAGATTGACCCTTCACCTTTCACTTGATTACCTCTGTATAACTCTTTTTGTTCATTTTTAATGAGGCGAGTCTTTTCTAATGCCACAGCTCTAGAGTACAGTTGATTCAAATATGTAGATAGCCTAGTTTCTCTATCTAGGCTAATCAGGCTATTTTTTTAAATGCGTTCTGCACCAGTGGCTGTTCACATCAAGTCTCCCCCCAGTTGGACATCACCCACTCATCTTCCCAAACCTGAGTTTCACACAGTGTTGGAGATAAGCCGTCTGGATGGAACATCATTCATGCAGTCATGACAACAATTGTTATGGTATCAACACCTTCCCTGTGTGGGTGGCCATGCTTTCTACATCTTAGTGGAGGCTTACAATGCCCTAGCATTGCATGTTACATGGTTTTGCACATACTCACTCAAAAACAACCAAGTGGTGGTCTGCTGCCACTAATGCCAGCCGAGACCATGGATTTGCATGTCCTTTCCTCCTCTTTGGAGTTGTGGGAATGTATGATGCAGTGCATGATATTCAAACAAGACGAGCCTGTTCACTCTCCCAGCCTAGTCCACCAAAAATGCTCTTTGAATCACAGTCACTAAGGTTGTAGTCGTGGCTTTTTCTGTCAACTCTACTGGAGTTGGGCTTATTCAACACATGTGCATTCTATGTAACTATCACATCCAATGCCTCACGCACAAGTCAGTGTTCTCTGCAGTCTTAATGAAGATATCTTAAATTATACCATACTCATGAACCCAAAATTGTTTTTGTCGTGTGTCATAAATATTCTTAATGAATTTAACCTCGGATGTTAATGGTTCATAGTAACAGATAACTATATTTTTGGTAAAAAACAAAACTTTGTGCAAAACAGACCAGCGTTAATTACACCACTATGCCTGCTTGTTCCATGACTCATGTCTCTCTCTCCAGCCGTAGTGACTGGTCAGTTATTTACTGATAACGACATTGCTGGGTATCCCCCCCCATCACCACCACCACCATTGCTGTTCTGCCCTGGTCCTGTGTGTGAAATACTGGCTCCCATTAGCAAGTAACATTTCATATTAGTCAGTTATAATTTGAATATTTATACTTTGCAACTTAACCACTTCCTTTGAGGTTGGCATGTTATCAATATAGCAGCATTTTACTGTCCTCTATAGAGAGGCATACAATTATATGAAAACATTCTGATCATTAATTGCAAATGCCACTATCATTTGAGCATGCTTGACATGTACTTTGGATCACTTAACAGATGTACCCCAACCTTCACTTTAAAATCATTGCTAGGATACAAATGTGATTTAATTTAATTAAGGTTACACCTGCAGTTTAGGAGGGAAAGAAAGAATAGTTGAAGTACTATCCAGCTAAGATGATAATTGCAAACTGAGGAAAGAACAGAAAGCAAGTAAAACTCTCATGGTGCCTCAGCAGTTCACCCCCTGAGGAAGCTCTCTTAGGAAGCATCTGGCCACGGTGCTTGCAGGCTTTGATATCAAATAAAGGCTGGTTTCATATCAGTGTTTCTTGCCATTTTTGAAGATCATAACTGCACTGTATTTTATTGACATTAACTGTTGTGAGGTCTGATATCACTGGATCATTATAAAAACAGACCTATTAACCTATTTCCTATCAATTTCATTTGGCATATCCACTAAGCAGTCCCCAGGTACTTTGTATCACTATTACTTGGCAAATGTTACAGTTAGGTTTAATAATATCCATTCCAGTAGTCCAGCCCTAGTTTGGGAATGATCCAATCAGATGCTTCTTATCTGTGATTTGCATATACTTAAATGTACCGTGGGCTGCACCTCACATTGGAAACAATGCACATTATCAATAATAATCTCAAACTGCACAGGGCACTTTTAGATACTTCCTTGTGAGACTCATCCAGAGTCCCTTGTATATTAGACCAATATAAATATTTTATATAGGTTCTAGGGCATTATTAATACTTGCAGCCTGTGTCTAAATCTCTCCTGTCATTCTCCCACATCAAATGTTGCTCATTTCTAGTGCCAGCATATTTACTTTCAAATTCTACAGAAAATATAGGAAATGGATACAATGGTATTAAAGCTATTACACTGTGTGTAAGTTTATTATATCCTGTTAGATACATAAGAATTCTTATACAATCTTTTGTAACATAAGGCATGATTTTTTGCATACTTTGGCATCTGCACCTTGACTGTCAGATGCAAGGAAACCTCAGATTTCTTCAACCTCCATGCTCAGTACTATCCTGTATTTGTGTTACCTGAAGAGGAAAAAAAAAGGGAAGTGGATCTTGGTATAATGTGAAGCAGTACACTCCAATATCCACTCCTAGCAGTATTTCACTAAATGGGGCTTTCTTGGCAGGTTGGGAAAGGGGAATCTGGTCCTACAACAGTGAGTGGAGGACAGGACCTGGTCATCTGCCACATCAGTTATGTCTCATATAACTGTGCTTTCCTGTAAAGCTAGGTTGTCTCTAAGATACTAAGCTGACATCATGGGGGGTTGCACTGGTACTGTGAGGGGCCTGCCCACTACATATCTGGTTATATATTCATGTTGCCTATACTTAACATAACTGTGCACTAAGACTGCACAATTCTAGTATCACCATTGGCACTCTCTTGCCTCAACAACTTGCCCTAAACTTGCCTTCTCACCTATCCTCCTCAAGAAAAACAAATCAAGTAAGTTCATCCCTTCTGTACCCCCAAACTAGATCCTGCAGTGACTGAGTTGTAATCATTGTCAGATCAACTGGGTTATAACCCTCCTATGTTATGTCCGATAATGCCTGATTGTGAGATGGATTTTACACAATTATTCAGTTTCCCTGTATAGGTTTTCCTGCTTCAAAGGCAAACGTTTCCTTTTGCGCATTCTATTCTTAAAGATGAGGCCCTTTTGTAGAGTTACCTCACATGAATGGAACTATTCCTATAGGTGGAGTTTATATTTGTAATACCCAGGGGATAGTGTTCACTCTGCAGTGAGTTTTATGTAGGAATGTCCACATGGTGTTTAAACAAAAGAATCAAACCTTTATTCTATCAGGACAAAAAATGCAACAATGCATAATTCAAACACACCCTTAAATGTCCTGGGTGTAAGAAATTCCTGTTTTCTATTCTAGAACAAGTGCCTAGGAATATTAGAGGAGGGTGTTACAAAGATAGAATAGAGCAGAGGGAAACCACTTGACAATTAAGGCTAGGGGTGGATAAACTGCCAGGATTGAATGATTCTATTAAGTGTTTTTAAAAAAACAGGAGGTTAAAAATATATAAACTACATTTTTTTAATATAAATGTTTGCTTTGTCCTATGATTGTCTTTACTGGATGTTTAAATGCTATATAGTAAAAAGTTTTAGATTTTATTTGGTAGTTTTAGGAAGAATTTACTAATTAATTGTTTAATTGGGTTGTATTAGTGGTAATCAACTATTTGGCTGTATAAAATGTTCAATTTACCATTGAATTTTATTCTGATGAAATCCCTTCAGGGACGAAAGGGACAATAAAGTTTTTATTTGCTAAAGAAGTGTGATTTGACATTCCTTGTGCTCTTAGCTCTACCTATTTAGTGGATTTATTTAATAAAGACGAGGATGTGTTTTTGCCCAGCTCACTGCCACTGTTTTATCCTTCCATAGGACTGCCAGTGTTCCTCCTAGAATTTTCATTACTCACCTTGTTAGAGTCAGTAGCAGAGCTCACAGTGTGCTTCCTCAGCATCATGCTCCTGAATGTATTTCAGTGCTTCTTGTCAGTCTGTGAAAGTCTGACACATGACAGAAAGAAAATATGGAAAATTCTGGATACAGCACCCTACATTTAAACTTCATGTGACAACATTCTGCTTATTTATGGATATCTGAAGAGAAAGGCCATTTCAAAGAAGATTCTTCTTTCTCCTAGTATGTATATTTTACACGGCATCCAAAGTAATGAAAGGCACAAAAGTTTCAAGTATCACGAAAATATGAAGGAGGCGGAGCTACCTGGTTTTGATTACTAGACCTGGCCACATATTTTGTGGTGACTTCATAATTTTAATATGGCTTGCATACTAACCAGTCAATGTCGATAATGCTATCTTTATAATAAGACACACATTTTGATCCTTCTTTTTCTGGAACTCCAAACGCTGAAAATGTGTTTTCCTACAAGCCCTGTCTTCCTGATCATCTTGTTTATCTTCAAGCATTTGCTAAGTCAGCTCCAGATTCATACATTGTTTCCTCAGTACCTCATTCCCCTGTTGTAGGCCCATGAGACTGTCTGAATAATAAAACAGTATCCCATTAATGGCTGTATCTTTTTTGAACACTTGGTATATAAAGTCATTCAATGTAATATTTTGAATTTTATCCAGAATTTGCTCTGATACTATAAATTGTACTGGATCCAATTTTGCCCCAGCTTTTTTGGGGGTATGCACTTTCTTTTCTACTTTTACCATATGTCAGACTGACAAAATTAGTTTTTGATATAGTTTTTAAACCCCTTGCTTGCATTATTTTAACTTGTTGCCATCTTTCATCATGTTTACCAAGAAAGTTCTTCAAACTCTTCTATCAGCTTCTACTAAGATTTATCACCATGTATGCTAGTTTATTCTAGCTTGTTTTAAGAGTGACAAGGGATACCAGCTAATCTGTACAGCATCACTGTGAGATCTAACAGAAACAGTTTTTGATGCTGGGATGCAACATGCAAGGACTTAATGTTGTATTAAAGTTTCAAGGCAAATACAATTAAGCATTATAAAGAGAGTTTTCCCATTACATCTCCATGAAGTAAGAATGTATAATATAAAATGGGTATGTCAGGCAGTTTGATTTATTTATTTTTTCAGTGCTTCATGCAATAGTCAGTAGTATCCAAAGTTAGAATGATTGTTCATAGAAACTTATTATAATATCTTTCCTATTTCATCAAGGACCTGTGTCATTCATATTTGGCTATAATTTTTGCATTGCTTTAACCATTAGATGGTGTTCATACCTTTGGATGCATCGATAAAAAGCACTACATAAATTTACATTTACAAATGTACTAATAAAAGTGAGAAGAAAATATTTGAGCTGGTCAGTGTTCAGAAAGTAGATTATCTTTACTTGATTTGTAAATATCAAGCAAATTATGTCCTCTTCTGGGATAACATTTTCATGGTACATTTAGACTCACTAAGGCAAACATCTGTTTTCTGACATAGATATTAATTAACAGTACTGCACAAATCATGCTCAAAAAACTCATTTTTTTAGCTTTACAGATAAAAATTTAATTTGTGACCATGGATAATAGCTCCCACTCCTTGTTAGCTTGGCCGTCAATCCCAGAAAAAGAATGGCTATAGAGTTCCTGATAAGGGAGACCAGTCAGGTCTGTGGAGCAGCCAAGATGGATGATGCTCATTGGTTAGAATGGAGGCTTGGGAGAAAAAAAAACTTGGCATCACATGTAAGGGTTTACATTTGACCAAAATATAGACTGTCAAGAGATAGTTGTTGAGGCTGTTTATCTATTTATCCAGCTTTTCTTGGTTCTAGCTGTAAAAACAACTACTGAGACTAATTTTTGAGCTTTTATTTTCATTGTAGCTGTAAAAACACCTCCGTTCCAGTGATGAAGGATACAACTCTTCTAAAAATTCAGTTTGTGTCCAGTAACACTTTTTCCAGCAAGGTATTCTGAGCACTTATTCTGGAAATCAAATGAAACTATTTGCCCCATTTAATTACGGATCATACATCCATCTGAAGCAGAACATCAGGTTATCCACAACGTATTTTAATGTGCTGTAAAGCAACTTTTTATAGTATTGAAGTGCCTCTGGAGATCAGGTCTCATAGGAGGTGCAGCTTACCAGGGAGTGTTAGCTTTGTTTACATCCCATCTGGAGGTATAAACATTAGTCACGGTGTCCATGACATGCCATACCTTGAGTTTTGTTCAGGCATGGACAGAGGGAGGTTAGGGATTGTAGCACAATTCTAACCCTGCCCCAGTCTGTAATGGCTCCCACTCCTTGTTTGCCTGACACTCAATCCTGGGGAAAGAATGGTCTGTAGAGGTCTTGTTAAGAGGGAGCAAATGGGACTGTAGAGCATCCATGATGACTGAAACACTTTGGTTAGACTTGGGGAATGGGAATCTAGACCCGTATGTGATAGCTGTCAAAGCTATTTAGACAGTTCTCCCTTACAGCTGCAAAAACAACTACCGTGCCTCATATATGGGCTTTTTATTTTTATTTTCACTGTAGATACAAATCCAGCTCTGTTTCAGTGATGAAGTCCAGTAAACATCTATGGACGAATGTGCTAAATAATTTATTACATTACCATTGTACAGTATGGTCTTCTTTTTGTGAAACTTACATGGAGATTTATATCTTGCATTCTGTGCCATTAAGGATGCAAGCCTTCTTGATCTCTTACATTTCCACAAGACAGACACCTCCACAAACACTAGAAGTAAGGAAATGAATCTCAACATATAAATAAAGCAGAATGGCACTGCAGGAGCTATTGAAGCAGTGAAGATATTGTTTAAGCATTAGTCACTTATATTAGTATTTTGTTGAAAAAGAAATCAAAGAGACCACTGTAAAAGGGAAACATAAAAGTTATTACAGATTCATCCAGTTTTGCATACTATTACAGTAAACATCACCAGGTATGTGGTCACTGCTATTCCAGTATCTAAAAAAAAAAAAAACATAGATTCCAAGATATTCACCATGACTGAATGACCAGTGAGAGACGGAGGACTAGACATGTCCATTTTCAAACAACCACCAGTCAGAACAAGCTGTGGCATATATAAGTAAAACTTTATAGATTTATAGATTGCTACTAAGCTAACAACACATTGGGCCTTTCTATGCCTGGTAAAGTTTTCCTGAAAGAATAATTATGTCCTGCATCTAAACAGGACATTGAGGACTAAATGTTTATAAGCTACCTCTGTCCATAAGAGACATGGGTGCCAGGCCCGGTGTAAATTTCCTGTTCCCCATCAACTGGTCTAGGTTGTGCTTAAACTGGGTAATAAACGATCTCAGCTTCAAATGAATGGGAAGTCTGGTCCATAGGCTGGGCTGTCTCTGGGATATATATCTATCTCTCCAGCAGGTTCAGCTTAAGTCAAAAAACATTCAGGTCACTAGATCTTGTATTTCTGGTGCTGTCTAACTTACAAGTATGCAGGAGATTCATAAGTGTGGGGTATGTGAATGGCTTATAAGCTAGACATAGATCACCCCTCAGCAGTCTATAGGATACTAGCTGGAGGGTAAGTGCTTCAAGGTGCTTCGTATAAGGCAGGTTTCTTATGCCTTGTATTCTTCTTGTAAGGAACCTCTGAAGTGACTCTAATTGCTGCATATGCCTGGTGAGGTACATACCAAAGTGAGCATTGTACTCTATGACTGGCCTGAATAAGGGAAGAGTACAGTGGAGTAATGACTTCTTTGGACCTAGATGTGAAGCCTTTACTTACAAGATGTCCAGCATAAAAAGAGTGTCTCACCACTGTAAGGCTACAGTCTATGTGCGTACCCAGATTGCTGATCACTAGGTCAGCTCTTAGGGGTCTATTATCAACCTTTTAATTAGCTGGGATGGTTAACTTCCCAAAGGTTACAATTATACATTTATTAACATTGAGTTTAAGACTATGGCTTTGGCACAATTTCTTCATCAGAGATAGGCCTTCTTGAAGAATGCCAGTGTCTGCAGCAGAGTCAGTGATAACCCACAGCTTGCAATCATCTGCAAACTTAATCAGCTATAAACCTTCAACATCTGCTTCCATTTCAGAAATAGATGCCAAAAAGAAGTGGGCCCAATACCGAGCCCTGGGAGACTCTGCTAGTGACTGGCCTCTTGGTGGAGGTGACCTCGCCTGTTTTGACCTCCTGGGTCCTATCAGTGAACCAGTAGTCTAACTAGCGGGTGATAAAAGGTTTATACCTAAATTATTGAGATTGTCTATAATGCCTAAATGGGGTATTGGATCAAAAGCCTTGGCCAGGTCAAGGTAAGCTGTGTGCACAGTCTTGCTTACATCCAATGCTTTGGTTCCTCTCTCAAAAAGTTCACCAGATTTAGTAGATTAATTTATGTTAATGTTTTATACCATGAAGAAATCTAATGTCAGGAAACAATCTTTTATTAAGCACTCAAGTGCTGTTACACACTGGGAATGAGACCAGGCAGTGTCAGACCACACAGAACATGGATAAAGTTGTCTTGAAATCTGTTAGATACTTATATCTGCTGCACAGACAAGCAAAATGTAAAGGTGTCATAGAATGAGGTTGCTAACAGGTTTTAAAGCAGTTTCTGCATCAGAAGGACACCCTGTTTCTATCTGATGTCTGTCTGAGAACAATAAACTGTTTACTGGCTTTCAAAGAATTTAAAAAACTCATAAAACACTTTGTGCTCCTTAATTTTTTTTCCTTCTTTTTTCTGATAGTACATGGAACAGATATAGCACCACGCAGTACAAAGGGTTATGATTAGATCTCACTGACCATAGCCTTTATTATGTGTTCTTGACATGCATGCAAAGCTTCACCTCTCACATTTCGCTCTTGCAGTGAATTTCCTGGCATCCTTGTCTTGAAAAATAATAAGCTGTTTATAGTCAGAGATGTCATAATACTCTGTTTATCAACAGCTCATGCAGTGGAAAGGTACTTTTAATACTCACTGCATCTTGTTTCATCAGCTATTGCGTTAGTTTTTGAAGTGGAAATATAATAGTTGTCAAAACATTTAGGTAGACATTTTGATTTGATTTTACAAGAAAGAGCTGCATTAGAACAATTTAAAATTATGGGGCATTTATGTATGTCATGAGAGCAAAGGCAATAGAATGGTCATAATGATAAAAGAATGTTACCCTTTTGCTTAAACTGTTTGTAAATAATATGGATTACAGAGAAGTTTCTTTGCCAGAAAGAACTGAAACATAAACATTTAGATTTTTCAGCTGATCAATGTATTGGGAGAAGCAGTAGACATGCAACTGTATGAATATTTGAAGTTGCAAATCTTGGGATAAAAGCCAGCATTATATTCCACAATGATTCTCTAAACCTCCTTTCAGCAACATCCAGATCAATCCATCCTGTCCTCTTTGACATCTTTGGTATTTTTTTAACAAACTTATACAATACTGACTTTGCAAAGTTATATGTACATTTATTTTTAGTCACTATTGATATGAACAGTGTTGTACATTATAGCTCATAAAGTTGTCATATGTTTTCTAACTCTTAAAGACAACAACTGAAGTGTTAAAGCAAACCAAGCCTTCAGTAAATTACAAGCAAAACTGCTCAAATTATCACAGTAATGTCATTTAATAAAATAAACAAAAGCAGTTTTTGTTTGTTTATTAAATGCTGTTACTGTGATAATTTTAATACTAATGAGATTTATATCTATTGAGTATTGTTCAATAATGTTTTAGGTAATTGCTTAATGATTAATGGATGATAATACAGGTGAATAGACTGGCTTTTCAAAGGAACAATGGCCCCTTTTGCCTGACAGTTTTCTTATGGCTTACAAGCTTTCAGGTGAAGAGAATGATGGTAGAGATTTTTTGACAGAAATAAATCAGATGACAGTTTTTGAAGGTTATGATTAATATAATAGATATCAAAATTCATGTATTGGACAATGAGTTTGGGTTTGATACCCAACTAATTTCCCTCAAAATTTTAGAGAAAAGAAACTTTTTACAAATTCAGCTTTACATGCTTCCATTTGTCACGTTTTATAACCAACCCTCTTTTTCCCATTTTTTTACATGGGATTTGGGTTTAACATCAGCATTATCCAATGTAACCAAATCACATAAACCAACTGTTTACACTGTCGATATATAAAAATTACATAGTGATAAAAGCATGGCTAACATCTCTTGATACAGTCTTTGAAGGTGAAGTTAATTCAAATTAAGTATTAATAGAGGAAACAAAAATGAAATACTGCAAAGAAGTGAAACAGCAAGTAGTTTTGGACCAGTACAATAGTTTTAAACCAGTTCTAGATTGCTTAGAGAAGTAACAATCTGTAGCTAATACCACAACATCTCACTGATATTCCTACGATATGGATTTGACATTCAAATTAGTTGCCAACAGCATTAAATAAGTGGTTAAGAACAATAACAGAACTTTAAGAGCACCACTAATTCATATTTATGGTGATTTTTTCCTATTTTTGTATGAAAAATGTCTGCAACTTTAAATATATTTTGGAAAGGAAATACATCCTCCGACCCGATACTGATACATTACTGCACATCAGCAAGTGCAGTGGCATCACAAATACTCATCTAGGGATCTAAACCTCTCCTGCACCATCAGCAGAATGGTTTGGAGGGACAAGTACATCTCTCAGAGGATACTGTTACTCTGGAACAGACTTCTCATCCACATTAAACAAAGTTCATCCTTTTCTATATTCAAGTGCAGTTTGGATCTGTAGATGAGAAATAACAAATTTACTCCAGGACTGTGCTCTGTACTACACATCCCATGTTCAGGAGGGACATGGGCACCACCCCAAGAGTGAATTTGCCATCACCCATTCATTGATCTAGGTTGTGTTTGAAGAGAGTCAAGGAGGGGATTTGTTTCTTGTGAATTGTCAGCTTGTTCCAGAGATGTGATAGTCTCTGGGAGATTTATCTGTCTGCCCAACATGACCTAATGAACAGTGGCTGTTGCAAAATGCTTTACCTCATACCTGGGTCTCCTCACATTATCAGTGGTATAATCCCAGTTATTTTCACAAAGGATAATATATAATTATTAACCATGGGATGGATAAGCTATATCAATAACCAAATGGGATATGTTAAATTCAACACAAAAAGGTAAATGAGCTAGGCAAAAAATGGCTCACAAGAGCAGATAGCCTAGTATTTACATATGAACCTGTGAACCAATAAGACAGTGTTCATTTAAACCAGGTCCTATTGTTAACCTCAATCAGACTCATAGGGTGCTTACCCCCAGGGCATGTGTGCATGTTGTATGTACATTACTGGCTTTCTTATATTGACTTGCTGTATATTAACAGGTGTATACAGACAAATGGACATTTTACTTGTAATACTAAGAGCATTATAATAAAGAAAAATGATCAGCATGTGTGTATAACTTGTTAGATTGGGAAGACAAATTATAGGTTCATAGAAGGTTACTAGGCTAAAGTCACTAGAGTCCTTAGAAGCCTAGCCATATTTATCCCAAGTTGCCCCAATTGTTGGTGGTCAGGTGAGTGACGTTTGCAGAGGTAAGTGTGTATGGTAGTTAATACTACCTTCCTCTTTCCAGGAGGTATGGGTACCACCCCAGGAGTGAATTTGTGGTAATCCATCCATTGATCTAGGTTGTGTTTGAAGAGGGGCAGGGAGGGGATCTGCTTCATGTGAATTGGAAGGTTGTTCTGGAGAAGTGGCAGTCTCTGGAAGATGTATCTATCTCTCCAGCATGATTTATTAATGTCAGAGGCTATGTTAATATCCGTGGAGAGAGTGACCCTCTTACAGTTTGATTTACGAATGTGTTGCATTTCCATCAGAGCCTGGTCAGAGACAGTCCTGTAAGCCAGGTCACCCCTTAGCAAGCTGTAGGAGACAGAATACAGTGAAAGAGCTTTCAGTCTTTCCACATTAGACTTGTTTTGGCTACCCTGTAATTTGTTTTTTGAGACCTCTGTGGTCTCTCCAGTTGTTGTAGGCATCTGGGGTGGTACATGCAAAAGGGAGCATTGTACTCAATTATTGGTCTGATGAGAGTAGAGTATAATGGAATTATAACATCCTTAGATTTAGTGTGATGTCTTCACTTATAAGATGTGCCACATAGAAAGATTTCCTTACTACTGTGGATACGTGCTTCAAATTTCTATCTGCCTGAGTACTCAGATAATGTACATTTGGATTTACACTTGCGGGGGTGCTGTGTGTAATGCAATTAGCAGGGATGTCAGCTTCCCCAAAGGGAACAATAATGCATTTTTTCCATTTAGCTTTAATCCATGGTTTTGGCACCAATCACTAGTCTGCGCTAACCCTGCCTGCAGTATATTAACAATATTGGGGGACTCAGTCACTGCTCCCAACTTGCAATCATCAGCAAACTCAGTCAGCAACAGACCATCCAAGTTTGCCTGGACTTTCTAAGAAATTCTAAACAGTAAGGGGCCCAACACAGAACCTTGTGGTATTCCACTGGTGACTGGTCTTTTTCTAGGGGTGAAGTCACCCACTTTGACAGTATGTGCCCTATCAGTGAGCCAGTTGCCTACTCATCTGGTAATGTGGGGGTTAATTCCCAAATGGGAGAGTTTGTCTATAATATCTGGGGGTTAATTCCCAAATGGGAGAGTTTGTCTATAATATTTGAGTGGGAGATTGTGTTAAATGGCTTGGCTAGGTCACGATAGGTGATATTCACTGTCTTTCCCTTGTCCAGGGCCTTGGTGACTTTCTTGAAGAAGTCAACCATGTTTATCAGGCATGATCTACCTTTAACTAATCCGAACTGGGTTGTGTCCCTAGTTTGGAGAATATCTATGTCCTTGTTAATAAGGCTCATAATGATTCTTTCCATGGCCTTGCAGATGAGGCTAGTCAAGCTTAATGGTCCTATAATTCCCAGGGTTACTTGGTGGTCCCCCTATGCGCAGAGGGGCTGCTGTTGCTATCTTCCATTCAGCCGCAACATAGCCAGTTTGCAGGCTGTGGTTAAAAAAGGATCCAAGTGGGTCTGCTAGGTCATGTTTTAAGTTGTTTAAAAGGCCACCAGGGATGTTGTTTTGTCTCATTGATGCTGTGTTTTTGGCCTTGGAGAACACCAAGATGACCTGCTCTCTTGAGATAATAGGTTAAGGAATGGTGGCAGGTATACTTTGGAGGATGACTGGAGGGGACAGTGCTCCAAATCTGTCAGCTAGCAGGTTTGCTAGTACTTCTGGTTGAGTATGAGTGGTGCCATCTACAACCAGTTCAGTGCATAGCTGGGTATTCCCATTCAGATTTTGGAAGTAGTTAAATAATGTCTTGTGATTATCCTTAGCTAGAGAGGCTATTTTTAATTTGTAATTAGTTTCAGAGGACTTGACAAGATCTCGAATTTATTTGTTAAACTAGAGTGGAATTTCTGCCTCTTCTGAGACTGTTCCCTCTTGTTCTTGGACATTAGTTTCTTTCTGTTGTTGTATAACCTATTTATACTAGAGTTCCACCAGGGTGGTTTGTTTTTTTTTTTTTTTTTTTTTTTTATGGCAAGACCTGGTTTTAATCGAGTCAGGTACAGCTGATCCTATACAGCTGCTTAAGTGGTTATACAGGTTACTGGTGTACACATGCATAAGAGTCTGTGTTATCTGCATTCAAGGGGCCTTTGAAACCTCTTATACCATCACTTAGTAGTAAGTAATTTGCTTTTGAAAAATTCTTAAGCATTTTTGAGCTTGATGGGGGTCTGGTCTTATAATTACATCAAATGAGACTGAGTTATGGTCCGATCTTACAAGAGAGGACATCACATGAGTTTGGGGGGCAAGGCTCTACCCTGTTAGTGAGAACTATGTCCAGGACTTTTGATCCTCTTGTGGGTGTGCTGACTTGCTGTTCCAGAGCATTTGCATTGACAAAGTCCAAGAAACTCTGAGCCAGCATGTCTGAGGTTGTGTATGTTTCCCAGCCAATGGTAGGATAATTAAAATCACCCATGAGTAAGTTATTGGGCTGCATAGCAAGTGGCTTCAGTAAGTCCAGATATGTGGTATGCTTTTCCTGTTTCATGGTGGGGGACCTATAGCTAGTTATCATGAGGTAGGGGTCTTTGCCTGTACTTAAATGGACATAGAATAGCTCAAGAAAGACATACTGTTTGACCAGTCTAGAGACATACTTATCCTTAATAAAGATGGATACACCACCTCCTTTGGTTCTTTCATGTGCAGTTTGCGGTCTGAATATATGGAAGGCCTTATAGCCTTGCACAGTCAGAGTGCTTTCCACACCTTTGAACCATGTCTCAGTGACTCCACAGATGTCAGCATCTTCAAAAGTAAGGAATGCTTCCAAGGAGTGCAGTTTCTTGTTTAGACTCCTAACATTAAGCAGCAGTACCTTGAGTTTGTCTAAATTGGTTTTCATTATGTTGGAAGGTTGGTTATTTTGACACTGCCTAAAAAAGGCACAACAGGTGTGGCTAATGCCTTTGCCACTATCTGAAAGCATAGAGGAGACAGGTGCAACCATGTCTGATAAAGCAGCATGTCCTGTCGACCATGTCTTCCCAGGCTGACAGATGGTGGATCCCCTCAGACTGACACCAAAAGTTAGCCAATTATTTAAGTCAATCATTTTTTTGTTTGTATTGTGGTGTCATCCATTTGAAAAGATAGAATGCTGCTTAAGGCTAGGTTTATACCTGCCTGTGACACACAGTCTGAGAGCTCAGTCATGTCTCTCTTCATATAGTCCACTGAGGCATGTCTCAAGTCATTCACCCTCACATGTACTATGATAGAGTCATACTGGTACTTGTGGTTGAGTGACTTGAGTGCTTGAGTGACTTGATGGATCCTCGCACCTGACAGGCAGCTAACTGTAACCCGCTCCTTATCCATCCTGGTGAGGGGAAAATCTGTGTGTCTCACAATGGAGTCACCTATGACCAGTACATTAGGTTTTGTGGTGTTATGTCTTATTGGTTTATTTGTTGACTCACTGGTTGTGGTTGTTTTTTATATTATTATGTGTGAAAGTGTTTTCTATTTGGGAGTCCTCAGATCTTTTGGTAAGTTATTAGTGAGTCCCTCCCCATATGCTGGTTATGTGTCATGTCCTTATTTAGTGTGGGAAGTGTGTGTGTCGACAACCTGTTTGATGTTTGATTTTTCTGTATGCGAAAGTCTTACCTCCAGTTTTATAGTGTAACTACATCTTTCACTTAAAGTATCTGTTTCAGGGGTAAGTGGTTATCAGTATACATGAGACAATTGCTAATCAGGATGCCCATGTCTATCAGGCAGGCCAGAGAGATGATGGAAAACTGTCTGTCCATGAATGCAGGCTCTTACTGTATGTTTTATTAGGGAAGAGAATGTGTTACTGGGACAAGACTGTGTTTGTAGTGTTGAGACTAGAAGAGGGGCCTATACTTTGTGTAGGCTAAGGATGATCAATATGTGTACGCTGCTCAGTGCACAACTGAGTTGTTCCTAGAGCATCAGAAAAGCTTGGAAAGCTTTTGCTTATAGCTGCTTAGAGAAAAATTGAGCTTCAAGGCTTTTTTTCCTATATAGGAAATTGCTAACTGCTATTGATACGAGCAAACTACCAATCAAGAAAGCACACAAAAAGCCTTCCACCAGTAATCCCCAACTCAGACAGATTAGAGCAGCACACTTTGGACACAAGGATGCTTAAAAACACATTCTTAATGCAGAATAGCTTGGTTGGAGCCCACGTGTAATAAGAACCACACTAACTGCAACAGTCCTAAAACTAACAGATACAATACAGTGCAATTAACTAGTTAAAGCAGTAGCAGACAATACAGTTTTTTAAAACTGTTAAAGTGCAGTCACAGTATACAAGAAAAGTGCAAAAAATACTTAGAGCCCTTTTGTGTGCTTCCCAGCTCAGATAGACCAGGTAAACACCTACTGCTATAATCCCAGTCCTACTAATGTAAAACCACCATAAAGGAGTGTCAGGAGTGACATGTTGACACAAACAAACTTAATGGGAAATGTTACCACAAACAAACTTAAAGACACAAATACAGCAGTGTAATTTAAATAGCTTGTACAAGTGCGATTATTCAATAAAAGTATTTTTCTTTGTTTAAACGATGCAAGGGACCCTCAATTGTATAGAATTTATCAGGGCACTAAAAACAAGATAAGCTGATTAATAAGCTCTCCAGCCAATAAAACTACACGCAGAAACCTTGTGTTTCCCTACCTTTACATGTCAGGCTACCTCCCAGTACACTAGATGGAAAATCCTCTGACCTCTGAATGTATAAAGAAATATTTGCTAGAGTATAAAAATACACTACATTACCCAACAGCTAGCTAGATATTGAATTCAGAGCAAGTAAATTAGTAGGACAGACAATTATGAGACAAAATGTACTTTTTCGATATAACCACAAGGAAAGGCAAATAAATAATTAAAGATATCAACAGCAGTGTAGAAAGCGAGGAGCTTATTTTGCTCAATTTACAGTAGGTGTGGGCAGCATAAAATTGCCAGGTTTAAAAAGCAGATCACCAAAGGGGATGGAGGGTGAGAAAAACTAGTAGGCAATCACCAGGAATGCTTTAGTTTATGCAGATTTGAAATCTTTTTAGAAAAGACAAGGCCCAGAAATTCATTATGCATTTAAGTATCCCTCGAGACAATTTAACCAATGAAAAAACATGTAAAATGTGCAGCCTAGATAATTTGTCTACCTCTCACATTGAACAAAAACACCAGGCCAAGCAGATTTCGTAAAACAGAACACAAAATGGAGCAGATAAAGTAGAAAGCAACTATATCAGCAAGTCACAGACAAAAAATATAAGTTTACTTTCTTCACCCAGCAGATAATCACCAGCAGTGCTCTAATTTATGCAGGCCTGAAATCCTGTTAGAAAAGCTGTGTCAGTGAATATATAAACACTGCCAGGCTGTAATGACAAACTTCCAAGCAATGCTTTACATAAGCATGGTTTAATATAGTGTCCCTTCAAAAGACTGAAAATGTTTACTTGTTATGGTGGAAAAAGTCAACTTGGTAGTCAGGGGAGGAGATTTAGAAAGAATTTTAGAAACATAAGATATTCATTTGTACCTTAGTTTGGGAGTCAACCACCCGACATAAGCATATAAATTCAAAGTGTGTACTACAAATTTGGATTTTTAAATAAATATTTTGCTATATATTTGCAGAGTTCCTCCTTGTAATTTCTCCATTTTTTCTGCCTGTAATTTTAACAAGTTCTGAAAAAATTAACATGTTTTTATTTTAAAAAGACAACTTTATTAATAGTTGCTGTAGTTTGTTATTAGTAATCTTAAATTATTTTTAAATGTATTTCAAGCAATGTGTTCTGTATTTTTCTAATTTATTTTGTGGAAAGAATGATTTTATTTAATTAAGGAGCACATGCATTGAAATTACATAAAATCAAGTGTGCTCCATTACTAATTATTTGTTTATGAAGAAGCCTCAGAGCAATTTGAAAATATTAGCTCTAAAACATTGTAATAGTTTTATGAAAGTTGGTTCAAATTGAATTAAAGCTTTCAGTACATGTGTTTATAATAAAGAAAGCATACCTCCTAATGCTAAAGTACAGCTATCAGTGACAAGTAAAAACAGTATTCAAAATGAAACGCTGTAAAACAATGGCCAATGAAGTAAAGTTCTCTTGGAGAATAGGTAGTGTGGTTAAATGATATAAAACTTTAAAAGTGCAACATATATAGCAAAAAAACATTCATAAATTTCCAGTACTGCAATAAAATGCACTTACAACTTTGATAATATTCTACAAGAAGTAGAACTTGCAGCATACAAACTAAAAAGATTAACTTGGCAACGTTTTAATTTGGAAGCTTGTTTACACCATCAGGTCATAACTAAAAGAATGCGGGTAAAATGCATGCCAAGCTATGGGAATCAACATCCTGAACTCCTAGCTAAATGGCAAGCAATAAATTTAGAAACCAGCTTCCGATACATGAAGCTAATCATGGATTATTTTAGACCAGAGGAAGACAATCTTGCCCTTCAAATCAAAGAAAAACAAGTAGAACTAGAAAAAATGAATTTGATTACTTATCACACCAACAAATTAGAAACACTACAATTCAATCTCAATGTGTATGACTCAAAAATAAAAGATCAGAAAATAAAAAAAACTAAACAGAGACATTAATGATTTCAAACAAGAGCACATCTTTGAATGGCCTAGGGAGGAAATAAGATCTACTACAAATCACTTTAACCCTAGCACCAGACATCCTGCATCCATTAGGAATGACACATCTGTGTCTAGAAACCATACTGGGACAGAGGAGCAAACATCTGGCACATTGAATACATCTACCAATATTACAGGTATACCTGTGGCCACTACATCAGATAGGATTGTTGAAACATCCTCAGAAACAGGAACCATTCCTAAGAAAGGGAGTACATTTCTCCCCATCACCACACAACTTCCAGTTTTTCTGAATCAAACCAGCTACAAGAACCCACAAACTTACAGTCAAGACAGAAAAAGAAAGAAAATACTCAATTAAATAGTTCTATAGTGGTGAATATTTCTCAATATGAATTGGCCCAAGCTGAAACTTCTGTTTTACAGAAGGGGTTAACTTTCATACCCTCTTTAAGATCTGATCTGAATGAATTTGTTATAGACATGAAGCATTTTGGACGTAATGTGACATTAAGAAATATTTATGGCACAAATGCAGAGCAAGCTAGGACCTTAACGAAACCAAGTACATTTGTACCTGTAGCCCATCCTGCTGTGGAACTGTTCATGCGGCTGTGTAATAATGCAGTGGAGAAATTAAGAATGGATACGCATACTAAACATTATAAAAACATTACGTATGAAGGAAGACAAGCCTTATGCAACTTACAACAAAATGAGAATATTGTTATCAAACCAGCAGACAAAGGAGGTACTATAGTGGTTATGGATACCAATTGGTATAAGAAGAAAATGACCACCATGTTACAAGATGAGAAGACATATTATAGAGTTATACCAATCCAGTTAAATTGAACTATACTTAAAGTGTCTTCCTTACTTCAGGATATGTTGACTGAAGGATAAGTAGATCTGGACCTTTACAATTTTTTGAACATCACAAAACCCACTGTTCCGAATATTAATGGACTTCCTAAGATTCATAAGGTCCTTCATAACCCTCCACTATGGCCTATACTAGCAGGACAAGGGCGGGTGACAAAAACAATGTCACTATTTGTGGAGAAAGAATTGAGAACTATTTTAAAATCCTTTGATATAGTTCTGCAGGATACTGATGACTTCTTAAGAAAGATAAATCAAACCATGAATAACATCACGGATTATGGCCACCTACTTGTGACCACCCTGGATGTAAATAGTTTATTCACTTCCTTTCTCAATGAATCAGGCATAGAAGCTGTAAGAAAGATCTTAAGCCACAAAAAAAACTGTTAATGAAACCAGTAGGATTTGTGCTTTATTAGATTTAATACTGCAAAATGATTATTGTGTATGGTACATCAATCTATTGGCAAAAATGGGGGGTAGCCATGGGCACCCCTTGTGCAAACAGCTACTTAAATCTTGTGCTTGTAGACTGGGAGATGGAGCATGTATTAAACTCAAATAATCCATGGTATGAATGCATCAAATTTTATGGTCGATTTGTGGATGATCTTTTTATTTTATGGGAAGGAACCGTACCACAATTTGAATCATTCCATCAATATCCAAATAGGACTACTTCTTTTTTAAGCTTTACAGCAGAACACTCTCATAATCAAGTTGCATTTTTGGATGTGAATGTTATTCTTAATGAAAACATGTTGGAAACCGAATTACACCGAAAAAATACATGGAGAAAACATTACTTATTAAAAAGCAGCATGCATCCTAAACATGTCAGTAAAAATATTATGCGAAATGAAACACAAAGAATACATAAAAGATGTAGCAAAGATAAGACAAGAGAAAAGAAAATTTTGTTTCTACAACAAAACCTAAGAAATAGAGGCTATAATGAAAAAGATGTCAATGTTCAAGAAGTTATCCCAAAGAAAAACAAGACAGAAGACAGAACCACCAGAGTGATGTTAACCTACAGCACAGACAACGCACAAGTTAAATCTATAATAAGGCAGTTTTGGCCAATTCTCACCCAGGATGCCAAGCTAAAAGACATTGTAGGTGAACCACCATGCTTTGGCTACAAGAATAAGAAAAATTTAAACAGGTTACTTTGCACAAAGGATGGGTTTAGCAAACATAAAATTGTTGGACATAAAGGCACGTTCAAGTGTGGCCACTGCACAGCATGCCCACTGATTGCCTGTAACAACAAATTTGAACATCCAAGGACAAAGAAGAAATACACCTTTAATGTCAAAGCCACTTGTGTAACCACCAATGTGGTGTACATGGCTACCTGTAAACTATGCCCTGCATTCTTTGTAGGAAAATCTAATCAGATGTTTAAAAATCGCATTTTAAGACATCAAAGAGACATTACTAATAAAGATCCACATAATGCTTTAGCAACGCATGCTGAAAGAAATGTCGATCATTCTTTCACTTATAAGATGATAGAGAATGTATATAGTGGAATAAGGAAAGGTGACACTGAAAATATTACTGAATGCAGGGAGAATAAGTGGATTGTGAACCTCCGTGCTGATATTGAGCCAGGCTTGAATAACATCATTCCACTGAAACCTATACTAAAAGCTAGAAGACCATCTATTAGCTAACATGGAGGTGTGTCTGACTTAATAATTCATGACTGGTTACACCCCTCAAAAGCAAAAGGTATAGGAAATGGAATACCCTCAGCTGAGAGGAAAGAGGATTGGTGCATTTAAACAGCTGATTGACAGTGTGATGATTGAATGATTGTCCCAACAGTAAAGGAAGCAAGCACTATAAAAAGGAACTTCCAGTCCCAATCTCTACGATCTGAAGAAGATACCGAAAGCGCTTATCGTTTGGAATACAGAGGGACGGTTTTATACTACATCAAGATTTTAACTTGACATGAAGATTTTAACTTTTTCTACAATAAAAGGATTTTAACTGCCATTAAAGCTAGAAGCTTTTACTTGATCTGTTAGACTGGTTAAGCTGTTATCACAGTTCATCACAGTCACATAGCAGCTACCACATCTTCAGTGTGGATACTTTGTATATCAGACTAAAAAGACTGGATGCTTTGAAGCCATCATAAGACAGGATACTTTGGAGCCATCATTTCGCCATAATATAACTGCATTCACAGCGTGAAAATCTTGTAAGTGCATTTAATTGAAGTACTGGAAATTTATGCACGTTTTTTGCTATATATGTTGCACTTTTAAAGTTTTATATCATTTAACCACACTACCTGTTCTCCAAGAGAACTTTACTTCATTGGCCATTGTTGTACAGCGTTTCATTTTGAATACTGTTTTTACATGTGTTTATAAGGTTTCAAGCAAGCACTGGGCAACTTTTAAACAAATCTACAGAATCTATGTCCGAAAAGGGCAGTTTCCTAAGATGTGCAAATGGAAGAATATATGATCAACACAATCTATATCTGCTGATCAGTAATGTGAACATGTGTTGATTTGGCACTCTTGAAGTGGAATGACTTGATAAATACTATGAATCTATGAGGCACTGAGAAGAATAAATTCAACGCTTGAATAAATTGTTGAGATTTAATGGACAAAGTTCAAAATTTAAGCCAGACAGGGGGATAATATAATAATTTCTCAGAAATATAGCAATAACTACCTGTGAGCAGAAAATGTTAATTCAGCTGTGAATTCATTTAGTGTGTTCTAATCACTAGGTGGCACTACTTAGTTAAAAATACTGATAAATGCATACAAAGAGATTTCAAAAAGCACAACATAGTTTCCTAATGTTTGGGCTCTGAGGCACATTAGAATCTATGCATACTGAAAATAATTTGGTGTTAAACAAAACTGCATAAAATCATCATCAACCCCCTTTTTTCCCATTTTCTACACGGAGTCAGGGTGTCGTATTAACTGTTGCCATCTCTCTCAAGCCAATGCCACACTCCTACTTTCTTTGGCACTCATCCCGGACTGTTACAGATCAGAAATTCTGTTACACAATCCATCCACCTCATTGCTGGATGCCCTGTTTTCCTCTTGTCTTCTTCCTCTCTGCCCCAAATCTTCTTCACCAGATTGTCTTCTGCTTTTCTGCAGGTCCCCAAATCACCATATTCTGTTGTCTTTGATCTTTTCTTGAAACTACTTTGGCTTCTGCTCAACTGTCCTTATTTCTTCTTCTGTCCCACAGTGTGCATCCTACCACCCTTCTCAGGCACTTAATTTCTCTCACTTCTAGCTTTCTCATCTGGGCTGCCTTTACTGCCCAGGTTTTTGTACCATACAGTAGTATTGGTCGCAAAACTGTTTTGTACACCTTACTTTTCAGCTTTCTGTCATGCGCTATACCTGGCACTGTATACCAGTTGGCTGCAGTCCCTCTGATTCTAGCTTTGACCTCTTCAGACTTCCCTTCTCCTCAACCACCCTTCCCAGTTACTTAAAGCTATTAACCTGTTCCACTATCTTCCCTTCTGTCTCAGTTCTCAGCCTCTTCTGATTTCCCCAATTTTCTGCCCTCACCACTGTCTTATCTGTACTTTGTTTCATCCCATGTGCTTTCAGTTTTGCATTCCATTCCCATATCCTTCACAGAAGTTCTTGCTCAGAGTCTGCCTGTAATGTCATATCATCTGCATATAGTAACTATGTCGATCTGTCCCCTCTGCACTGAGCATGTTGTAAGTAAATCACTGAGTCACAAAGACCTTTCCAGTACTGTGCAGTGCCATAGCAGCTGTATCTTGCATGACTGTGCCAATTCAGTTACAGGTTTAAGAAGCTTCCTCAGAGTGTATCAGACACAAAATGAAACTTGTTGTAGTGTCAGAAATGCATGCATCCAGAAAACACCTGCAGCTGTTAGGATTAAAACTGAACATTGGCTGAATAGAATAGAGAGCTCATTAAAATCAATTTGAAATGAGTTGCTTGGCAAATGGCTTTGTCACTGTTGAAATGAAAGATGAGGTTTGAATTTGCATCGACCCACAATATATGAATAATGTGGTCAAACATGAAGATGAAGAAGTGGTTTCAAGAATGTCACATGCTACATTTTTCAGTAGATGCAAACCATATTTTTGACTATCATGCCAGATGGACAAAACTTTAAGCTCTGCATATTTATCACATTGTTAATAAGATACAATTTCTTTAGAGTTCAGTTTGGTAGATTATCAGCACTAAATGTACACCAAAGAGCTGTTTACCAGATAACTGAAAGATTGTGATATGGTCTATTAATGTGAGGTTAGATCCAAGACGGCCATGACAAATGACTCATAAAGGTGATGAATAGATTAAGACAGTTTAGTTTCACATAGAATAAGAACAACTGAAAAATTTTGAAAAATAAGAGAATAGTTTGAAGCCCATATTTTAAAGTCAGAGGTTTGAAATCTATGATAGAAAAATGTGAGCAGTTGTGGAAATACCAAGGTCAGAAGACAAACAGGCATTATGGAAACTAAAAGTAAGACTGTATCTTGTAAAATGTTTGGCTAATGTATTTTAGATAACTACATCTGAAATTGAATTGTTAAAGCATGGTGCAATATGGGAATAGAGCCTAGTCTTCCTCTAACTTTTAATGAACATGAACGTGAAAGCTGAAGGAGGATTTTGGAAAGAACTATTCTGTTATTGGTATATTATCTATTTTTGACTGCTAACATTTCATGGTTGTAAAATTGCTGTATTTTTACTCTTCTGTTTGAGAAATGCATTTGCTACATCATATAATGTTTGGCACATGACTTTTACTCCCCCCCCACTCCTGGGGATCACTTCTGTGGCTCTGCTCGACAGTGGCACAGTAAAATAACTTTCTTAGGTGGCGTAAGCCAAGGAACCTTGTTGGCTGGGCTTACTTGAGCCCTTGGGCTGATAGCCTAGTACCTACCTATGAACCTATAAAAGGAATATTGGGAAACATTTGTTAGATGCTGAACTGAGGAAGCTTCGACCAAAACCTGTTAATCACTGCCCATTTCCTACCATTAAACTATGGGATTTTATTTCTGCTGTGCTCTGGATTTTTGTGGATTTAAAAATATATAAACAGATTCATAGTAGTGAGATGCAATAGTTTTCCAGCCTTTTAGGATAAGATGTCTCCAGCCCTTAAGGAAAAACATTAATTCACAGGGAAATCTGGTGGTGCTGTACCATCAAAGTTGCTGGATGTGACTCCTTATAATCAGGAAAAAAAGAAAAACAAGCTGTAGCCAAAGTCAGTTGAGACTTCAAAGTAATCGGACACTTATAGATTGCTTAGGAATCGATACTACTATATTAAAAATTTAAACAGCTTCATCAGATCATATATATATATATATATATATATATATATATATATATATATATTTGTGTATGCGTATAGATTTATGTATGTTTGTGTGTGTACAGTAGAGAGTCAATTATCCAAACTAATTGGGACCTAGGGTAGTTCAGATAATCAAACATATGATTGAACCAGATAAAAAACTTCTAAAATCTGTTTTTTTCTGCATGCAGGGGATACTCTCTTCAACCATTCAGTGATTCCAGTCGGCAATAAAGAAGATTTTTCACACATGAGTGGGCTACAAGCTCAAAGAACATGCAGGAGCAAATACGTATAATGTTTTCGTATTCAGACTTCATGATTTTTCATACTGAAAAACTTTGAAAGGGTGTGCTTAGATAATTGACATTTGGATAATTGACTCTCTGCTGTGTGTGTGTGTGTGTGTGTGTGTGTGTGTGTGTGTGTGTGTGTGTGTGTGTGTGTGTGTGTGTATGTATGTATATATATATATATATATATATATATATATATATATATATATATATATATATATATATATATGTATAAATCTACACTATCATTATCACACTCAAGGTGCATAGAAATATAAATTCTATTATAGTAAAACTCCCATAATAGAAAATAATACCCATCCAGTCCACTTAATTTATTTATGTTTGGGGTGCTGTGTAC
Organism: Protopterus annectens; assembly: GCF_019279795.1. Classification (NCBI taxonomy): domain Eukaryota; kingdom Metazoa; phylum Chordata; order Ceratodontiformes; family Protopteridae; genus Protopterus; species Protopterus annectens. Next base: position 446,521,579 of record NC_056738.1, read on the forward strand.
CGGTTAACAATCAGCACAAATGCTGGTCTATTAGCCCATAGTTTGCACATAGAGTAAACACCAGTTCTGTTTTTTTCTTGATAGTTTGAGGTAAGAGACTACCACAGAGGTTGTCATTTATCGACCTATCATGGATTTTTTTTTTCTGATATGAGGCCTTAAACCCATTCCTCTGCTAGGTGACATGACCACCTGCATCACTGCAGGGGCTTACAAACCCCTTCCCTTATAAGCACATGCTTCAACACACATACATCACTGGCTTGTTAGGAAAAAGTCATTGTCACTGTTGCTACATGGCTGTGTGCCAGACAAGCCTCCAATCCTATCCATCCAGAATGAGTTAAACCAGAAGTCTTAGCTCACTCCTACCCTCCTTCATAGAATAAGAACAACTGAAAAAATTTGAAAAATAAGAGAATAGTTTGAAGCCCATATTTTAAAGTCAGAGGTTTGAAATCTAAGATAGAAAAATGTGAGCAGTTGTGGAAATACCAAGGTCAGAAGACAAACAGGCGTTATGGAAACTAATAGTAAGACTGTATCTTGTAAAATGTTTGGCTAATGTATTTTAGATAACTACATCTGAAATTGAATTGTTAAAGTATGGTGCAATATGGGAATAGAGCCTAGTCTTCCAGCCAAGTGATGAAAGCACACAAAACATGCAGCCAGTTTTGCTTGTCAGTGCAAGTAAGCTATGCTTTCTTTTAAGTAAACCTCTAACTTTTAATGAACATGAACGTGAAAGCTGAAGGAGGATTTTGGAAAGAACTATTCTGTTATTGGTATATTATCTGTTTTTGACTGCTAACATTTCATGGTTGTAAAATTGCTGTATTTTTATTCTTCTGTTTGAGAAATGCATTTGCTACATCATATAATGTTTGGCACATGACTTTTACTCCCCCCCACTCCTGGGGATCACTTCTGTGGCTCTGCTCGACAGTGGCACAGTAAAATAACTTTCTTAGGTGGCGTAAGCCAAGGAACCTTGTTGGCTGGGCTTACTTGAGCCCTTGGACTGATAGCCTAGTACCTACCTATGAACCTATAAAAGGAATATTGGGAAACAATTGTTAGATGCTGAACTGAGGAAGCTTTGACCAAAACCTGTTAATCACTGCCCATTTCCTACCATTAAACTATGGGATTTTATTTCTGCTGTGTTCTGGATTTTTGTGGATTTAAAAATATATAAACAGATTCATAGTAGTGAGATGCAATAGTTTTCCAGCCTTTTAGGATAAGATGTCTCCAGCCCTTAAGGAAAAACATTAATTCACAGGGAAATCTGGTGGTACTGTACCATCAAAGTTGCTGGATGTGACTCCTTATAATCAGGAAAAAAAGAAAAACAAGCTGTAGCCAAAGTCAGTTGAGACTTCAAAGTAATCGGACACTTATAGATTGCTTAGGAATCAATACTACTATATTAAAAATTTAAACAGCTTCATCAGATCATATATATATATATATATATATATATATATATATATATATATATATATATATATATATATATATATATATATATATTTGTGTATGTGTATAGATTTATGTATGTTTGTGTGTGTACAGTAGAGAGTCAATTATCCAAACTAATTGGGACCTAGGGTAGTTCGGATAATCAAACATATGATTGAACCAGATAAAAAAACTTCTAAAATCTGTTTTTTTCTGCACGCAGGGGATACTCTCTTCAACCATTCAGTGATTCCAGTCGGCAATAAAGAAGATTTTTCACACATGAGTTGGCTACAAGCTCAAAGAACATGCAGGAGCAAATACGTATAATGTTTTCGTATTCGGACTTCATGATTTTTCATACTGAAAAACTTTGAAAGGGTGTGCTTAAATAATTGACATTTGGATAATTGACTCTCTGCTGTGTGTGTGTGTGTGTGTGTATGTGTGTGTGTGTGTGTGTGTGTGTGTATGTATATATATATATATATATATATATATATATATATATATATGTGTATAAATCTATACACTATCATTATCACACTCAAGGTGCATAGAAATATAAATTCTATTATAGTAAAACTCCCATAATAGAAAATAATACCCATCCAGTCCACTTAATTTATTTATGTTTGGGGTGCTGTGTACCGGTTAACAATCAGCACAAATGCTGGTCTATTAGCCCATAGTTTGCACATAGAGTAAACACCAGTTCTGTTTTTTTCTTGATAGTTTGAGGTAAGAGACTACCACAGAGGTTGTCATTTATCGACCTATCATGGATTTTTTTTTTCTGATATGAGGCCTTAAACCCATTCCTCTGCTAGGTGACATGACCACCTGCATCACTGCAGGGGCTTACAAACCCCTTCCCTTATAAGCACATGCTTCAACACACATACATCACTGGCTTGTTAGGAAAAAGTCATTGTCACTGTTGCTACATGGCTGTGTGCCAGACAAGCCTCCAATCCTATCCATCCAGAATGAGTTAAACCAGAAGTCTTAGCTCACTCCTACCCTCCTTCTGCTAGGTCTTCCAATGGCCAAGCTGATATCATTCCTAGTTCATCTGTAGAATTGTTAGGGTTTTATCACATTATCTCAAAGAACTGGCTATAGCCAGCTAATACCCCTTTCTCATACCACAGAAAATTCACACTAGAAACATGCATTAGCTTCTCTTCCAGCCTTGCTTCCTCCACCCATAATTTGCTAGAGAATGTAGTATACAGAATGATCACATTTGTAACACTGAAGGTATATTAATTCATGTTTATTATCCATTATTCTTTTTTAATAAAGGGACTTAGAGCCAATATGAAAGCCATACAAGTGGCAGATAGTTTGAACTGCCAGTTATTGTTTTGTTTATTCATTAGTGGCTCATTTCATTGGTGGCCCAACAATGCTAACTGGGTTACATGACTTTCTTACAGTCACAATGATGATTCTTCTGAGCTTGGCTGATTTCCAAGAATTAACACCTGGGAGGAGCCTGAGGATTTGTCAAAAACAGAGTTCAGATGGTCAAGTGTTGACATCTTAAATGATGTCCACCTCTCCCAGCTACCTATGAGACAGTAATGTTTGGCAGAAAAGTCCAGTGGAGAATGAGTGACCAATATCTTCAGTGGAGACATTCTTAAATCGTGCAGTTTATGTAGACAACCACTTCATTAATGGAGTGAGTCTGACCTCAGCCTTCACCAGCTACTAAAGCAAGTCTCCTGATGGCAAAAAATAATGCAGTTGACAATCCAAATATAATGTGTGCTTGACAACCATGATGCCTTCCCTCTTTGGTGCATAGGATTCAGCAGATTCATTTTATCAGTGGTTTACCTATTTCAAGTAACTCTTCAGGTGCCTTTTTTCATGGCTGTCTGTCCTTTGCTTTTTGGCTTCAGAAAAAAATGAAATGTGGGTAGGCTATTTGATTACCATTATAAAACCATCCTAAGAAGGAAATGCAGGCTTCTCTTGAGCTATACCAGTGTTTTTATGAAAGACTAGATCTAGTTCTCAACATGCAAGATCCTGAAGCTCAGATGTACTGTCTGTAGAGGTAATTACCAATACAACACTCTTTCCATAAGTCCATCCAAGATTCAGAACACTTTGTCTCAACAATTCCCATCAGTTTCTCCTGCCAGTCTGGTCGACATGGGCATACTGAGACATTGCAGCAACTGCCTCATGTTCACTAACAACCCCCTTCTTCTAGCACATAATTCTTTTACTTGTGAGACATGCATCTATATCAGTAACCTGGTATCAATGCTCTCTCACACCACAGTCAGTACTCCTGACAAAGAAGAGATTGCCAGAACAAACACCACACCACCCACATTACATAGCAAAGCACAACACACCCACCCACACACACACACACACACACACACACACACACACACACACACACACACACACACACACACACACAAACACCCATGCAGAGGTCCTCAATAACAACTTACCTAAACAGCAGGTACCTCACTCACAAACATTCCACACACAACACCAAACACATCACAGACAGTAGACAGAACACCAGTGTCTCACAAACATAACCCATAAGGCACAACAATAAACCAAACATACTAGTCATTGGCGACTTACTTGTGAGACACAGCAATGTCCCTCTCACTAGGCTCAACAGGGAGAAAATCACAGTCAGTTATCTGTCAGGTGCCAGAATCCGCCACATCATGCATGCACTTAAATCTTTCCAAAACAGGTACAAATATGACTCTGTCATTGTTCGTGTTGGTATGAATGACTTTAGATGTACCTCCCTGGAATATATGAAGAGAGACATGATTGAACTCTCAGAGTATGTGACCCAGCCAGGTATGACCCTAGCCACAAGCAGCATCCTACCTTCACCAAGAATGATACCACAATACCAAAAGAAAATAATTGACTTCAACAATTGACTTAGTTTCTTGTATCATTCCAAGCAAATTCAGTATCTGTCTGCCTGGGATGACATGGTTGACAGGCCTCAATAATTTACCATAGATGGACTCCACCTGTCACCCCTGGGATTCTGGATTCTGGCCAAGGGTCTTACCTCCCATTGTGCCTTTTTTAGGCAATGTCCCAAAGACAGAGCTTCAAACATAGAAGATCTGTCAAAAAGCAAAATGAAGGTCATGCTGCTTAATCCTAGGAGCCTTAACCTGAAAATGCACTCACTGGAGGCTTTCCTTGCACTGAAAGATTCTGACATTTGTGCAGTCATGGAAACTTGATTCAAGGCTGTGGAGGGCACCCCTGCCTTACCAGGCTATACCTCATTCCACACATTCCTACCCCAAAATGAGGTTGGGAAGACTAAAGGTGGTGGAGTTTCTATTTTCATTAAAGATAAGCACACCTCCAGAGTGGTTTGCCGACATGATGTACTAGAACTACTCCAGGTGCAACTGACAATTGACAAAACACCCTTCCAAGTTATAGCCAGCTCTAGATCCCCCTCCATGACTCAGAACACACACTCCTCCTACCTGGACCTACTTGACTCCATCAAGGTACCCCCTAACACCCTGATACTTGGTGACTTCAACAACCCCACCATAGACTGGGTGGACTATTCCTGCTCTAATGCACTCACTCAACAATTCCTTGACTTCATCAGTTCTAATGCACTAGACCAGCTTGCCTTATTGCCCCAAAAGGGAAGATGACATTCTAGACTTGGTTCGCACTAACATGGGTGACCACTACACCACCACCATAGTAAGTTCTTCCCTGGTGAAATCAGACTACCAGTCTGTCTCATTCAAAGTATCTATCCTGTCCAACCCCCCCACAGCCATAACTAGGCTAAAAAACTTCTTAAAAGCTGACTATAACAACCTTCTAAGGGAGGCTATCAACTTCACACCATGGCCCCCTTCAGAAGATGCAGACAAATATGCTGAACAGTATGCCAGTGCAGTATACAAGCACCTGTACAAATTCATGGACTCAGCCACACCCAACAGAACTAAAACCTGCTCCTCAAGGAAACACAGACATATCTGGCGGACATATTCTATCAACAGGCTTTACAACAAAAGGAAGAAACTGTTGTCCCAAGATAAAAATGCACAAATTCCCAATCAGAAAACTCTCTCCTTAGCCTCAATAAGGAAATTAGATCACTAGTGAAAACCTCCAAAGTCAATTATGAATCAGAAATAGCCTCTGCTGAATTAGCCAACCTGCTAGTAGATAGGTTCAATGGAAACTTCACCCCCCCTGCCCCCCTAAAAGGCCCATTTGACATCCCTGATACTGTCTCGCACCTCACATCTCCATAAATCAAGTGTTAAAGGCCCCATCCAATGCAAAGAACACAGGTTTCATGGGACCTGATGGTATCCCTGGCTATATTCTGCATCATCTGAATCAGCTACAATATGTACTTTTTGATGGCTACGCATCTATTTAACATCATGTAACCTACATTTTCTGGTAAGTAAACCTACTGTTGGCTCTTGAGAGCAGTTTCATGGCTTTGTTAGATCAAATGCATGCATATGCATTGTTTCTAACATATTTCTCATGATTACTGCTGCAAGCTATGGAAATGAAATATTTAAAACTAGCTATTTCAACATTTGCCTATACATACATATGTGTGTGTTATGCATGTATGTATAATATATCTTTGTATACATAGACAAATACACATTAGTGGAAATACATTCCCTGTTATTTCAAAACAGTCTGCTCCTTACATCATTTAATACAATTTTAGATCAACATATAACAAAGATGCTTGACCATGCTTTCATAATGCCTGCAATTTCTATGATTGCAGCTGCATAAGTAGAATTAACTCATGGATGTTTTATGCTCATAGTTTTAAAGGTTTAAACTACATAGTACCAAATTGCTGCTGCTTTTCCAGTGCCAGGGAGACTTTTGTGCCACTTAATTATTTAGATTTACAAAATTCAAGTCTCTTTGTCTAGTGAAGTCCTATTGAACTGGAGTTCAGCTTCCATTGGCATTTCCAATATAGGTAGCACAATGCCACAGTTTGCCAGAGTACAAGAATAATCCATTATCATAGTTCATTTACATGCATAGGTGTGTAAAAGGTATTGCTGCCACGTGTAATATACAAGGATGTACAACTGTTTAAATGCTAAAGCCATATTTTTTGTCAAAGATCATGACATGCTAACTCAAGAAATGTAATTTATGCTCATAAGAGATTTTTCATGTTAGTACCTTCCTGTTAGGTTTCAGCTATCATTCAGGACAAAGTTAATTTACTTGAAGAGGTACATTTTAAATGATAAGAAATGAGTTTGAATAATTAAAGCAGCTATTAAAAATCCTCTCACTGAAAAAGTACCAGCTTGTATATATGTACGCCATTGTGCCACAGTGTGAACCTATGAACAGATCTGAGATATATCCTCATCATCATCAATCCTCTTTTTTACCAGTTTCTATGTGGGATCATGGTATTGTTTCAACTGTCATCATTTCTCTTGATTCATTGCTATCTTCCAACCTTCTTTGATAGTCATGGTTGCCTGTTGCAGGTCTTCTCTCTCACAATCCATCCATCTACTTGCTGGACATTGTTGTTTGTTTTTACCTTCTTCCTTTCTCTCCCAGATCATCTTCATCAAATCAGGATCTGGTTTCTTGCACATGTGCCCAAACGGACGTTGTATATTCTCTGACCTTTTCTGCAACTGGAGCTACTTTGGCTTCTGCTCTGATTTCCTCAGGCCATTGTTTGTCCCAGAGTGTGGATCCTACCACCCATCAAAGACACTTCATCTCTATCACCTCTGGCTTCCTTAGCTGTGCTGCATTTACTGCCCAGGTTTGTGTACCATACAGGTCACTCTGCTGTTTTTTTTCAGCTTCTTTTGGCATTCTTCTGTCATACTACATCTGATACTCTGTGTCAGCAGACTGCAGGCCCATTGATTTGAGCTTTCACCTCCTCATTCAAATTTCCCTTCTTTCCAGTCAGCCCTCCCAGATACTTGAAGTTGTTAACCTGTTTCACTATTTTCCCTTCTATCTCAAATTTCAGTCTCTTCTCATTTCTTCCCAAAATCTGCCATAACAGCAGTTTTGTCTGGACTCAGATGAATGCCATGTCCCTTCAGTTTTATATTCCAGATGTCCTTCCATATCACTGCTGCATGTCCAGGAACACATCTCGGTGAAGCATCCATTTGTGAGCTTGTGTACTGGACCCGCTCAAAGAGACTGGCACTAGATTGTGCCCTGAGGGAATGTAAACTGCCTGAAGAGTCCCTTGATACTGGAGAGCTAGATCTCGACATGAAGGGCTATTCTGCAAAGAAGATAGGACCTCATGCACCATTGCTTGTTGACATACCACATCACTGCAGTATTGTCTTGTGGGGACCAGGATGAAAGAGGGAATGAAAGGCTTACAGAGCAAGAAGCAGAGCCCTCATCTCTTATGCTGATGTGGTTTGATCTCTGATGAGGAGGCCAGAGACCCTGAACCTTTAATGGGCCAGAGGAAGCACCTCGTCTCCTCTCAGAGGTGTCTATAAAGAGCTCTGAAGTGGGAACTGGAGCCTCAAAAGGATGGCCCAGGTTGAGAGAAAGTTGATGAATCCACAACTGAAGCTCAAGCTTGAGAGAGGGAAGATAACGTACCAGGAACTCCAGGGGATGGCAATATTGAAGCCTCACAGATTTGAGGTAGCACTGAAGTTTCATCATATGTAGCCTGGCAAGTAGAGCATGGGGACAGTGGAAGCCATGAACCAGAGAACCCTGAGAAATTCTCTGCTCATAACGGACGCCAGAAGAAGAAGATATTAAAAAAAGCAATTAGAGAGAGAACCTTCAGTGCAGGTAGAGATGCCAACATGGGAACTGTCTAATACCTGCAGCCATGGACAATATGATCCTTGGAAGGCATCAGAACTGACTTCTGGAAATCTATGGTGAATACCAGGATCTGCAATGGAGAAGTAGTAAACTTGAGATCCAGAACCTGAGTGTTAGGAGAAGGAGCTTGAATAAGCAGACTATCCAGATAGAGAAAAATCTGAGTTCCTCGAATCATGCAAAAATCAATGACAGGAGCAAGGTATTTGTTGAATACCATTGGGGCAGTAGAAAGGCCAAAGAGCAAATCAGAGAACTGAAAATACAGGGACAGATGGATGGGGATAGGGATGTGAAGATGTGCATCCTTGAGATCCAAAGTTACCAGAAGAGCCTGAGGGAGGAAAAAAAAGAAACAATGCCTGCAGAGATAACATCCAAAAAGTAATCAACAGGGAAACATACAGAATTCGTCTCCATGGGCCATCTTTTCATGGGACCAAAAACATTCAGGAATAAAAACCCTTTCCTATTTTGGCAAGAGGCATGGCTTAAAAGGTGCCCTGAGCTAAGAGAGAGAGCGAGTGAAGAACCTCTGGGAAATGAGTAAGCTGGTCCCAAAGAGGTTGCGGAATGCCTGAAAATGGAAGGAGAGGCCTCAAAACCATGAAATATTCCTGATGGATAATGAAGAGAACCCAATAATCTGAAGTGATTTGAAGCCAGTTTGGGAGAGATGGGGAGAAATGGAGGGGCAATGGAACCTGACTGAGGGGAGGAGGAAGCAAACTGTAAAATAGAACCAGGCTTGTCTTGGAAAAAAGATTTCTGGGTGGCCAGAATCTAAATAGACTTAGCAGGAGGCACACACCTAGACCCCTTCTTACCCTTTGAAGAAGGGCAAGCTTGCCTATGAACAAAAGTATATTTGAAGGGATAATTCCTCTGAAATTTAGGAATAGAAGAAACAAAAATATGTTTCAGTTCCTTAAGGCTTTGCCCTGTCCTGAAGTGACATGAAAAGTTCAGCAGTACCAGATTCAAAAAGGCTTTTATTAGCCAAAAATATCTAAAAGTTTGGCCTTAACATTATCAGGCAAAGCCTGAAAATGAAGCCAAGAATAAGGTCTCATAACTGAACCTAAGGCAGCAGCCCTAGAAGAGGCATCAGCTGCATCATAGCTGCATTTGACTGAATGTCTGACAGCTTGACAAGTGGAGCACAGCAAGTATAGGGATGAAGCCTTCCCCTCAGGGTCAGGAAGGTCAGAAACTACCTTAGAAACCTGGGAAAGAAGAGCCAAAACACTTCTGCTCATATGAGTCTGGTAGATGATGGTCCTAAAGGACAAGGTGACAACAGTGTAAACTTTCTTCCCCGGCCTTTTCATTGCCCTACTATCCTTGTCAGAAGAAGGCAACAGCTTGGTGTAGTGTGACAACTTCAATGACTTGTCAGGGGAGACTGACACCACAAATGGGTCATCAGAAGGCTAGATGGGAAACATTGTTTTGATAAAGAGAATGAAGAAAAACTGATTTTGTTAAAGAGAATTCTATGTGATGACATCATCTTAAAATATACATTTGTAATTAAAGTAACATAGATGCCCACTGAATGCCAGTTTCATGGGTACAGGAATCCTTTTTGAATGATTCATCTGTTTCCTCAGTTTTGTATCAAAGACCTAACAAAAAATAAAAAAATGAAAGTGAAATCCAAGTGAGCCAGGTTCAAACCTTTAGTAGAATACCTAGTGCTAACGCTGGATGACGGATACAGTCCCTGTGCATTTGGGTCATTTAATGAGTACAGAGCTGCTAATGCAGGATGCCTTTAGTGGGGATTGTCTAGGTCAGGATCCATAACTAAACTAAGGCTCCCTGTAAGTGTCATATATCTAGTCATCCTGTTTACATTAAAGTCAACAGGAAATTCTTGTGAGCCCTAGTAAAAGGCATGGGATGAAAATAATGTAAGAATAAGGTGCTGAAAACATCACTGTGCAACCCCTCCATGTGACATGGTGCTGAAAACATCACTGTGCAACCCCTCCATGTGACATAGTGCTGAAAACATCACTGTGCAACCCCTCCATGTGACATAGTGCTGAAAATATCACTGTGCAACCCCTCCATGTGACATAGTGCTGAAAACATCCCTGTGCAACCCTTCCATGTGACATAGTGCTGAAAACATCACTGTGCAACCTCTCCATGTGACATGGTGCTGAAAACATCACTGTGCAACCCCTCCATGTGACATAGTGCTGAAAACATCACTGTGCAACCCCTCCATGTGACATGGTGCTGAAAACATCACTGTGCAACCCCTCCATGTGACATGGTGCTGAAAACATCACTGTGCAACCCCTCCATGTGACATAGTGCTGAAAACATCACTGTGCAACCCTCCATGTGACATAGTGCTGAAAACATCACTGTGCAACCCCTCCATGTGATATAGTGCCCTTCAGGACTGAACAAGCTGTACAGCAGTACAGATAAGAGGCAGTTTTAGCATGATGGTGGCTACTTCCTCACTGTTCTCAGTAAAAGCAGAGACAGATATGGAAAAGCTCTACATAACAGGTATCTTAAAACGCTCTCAGTGAGTTTAATGTATAAACATAAATCCGAATAAAGCATTTTGAATTCCAAAGCCAGGGGTGAACTCTTAAGAAAATTGATGAATCCACATTCCATCTGGAAACAGATATGCCTCTAAGTGTGCATTCACTAGTATGCACTACAAAAAGAGTTAAGCCACTTTCCATAATTCAGACTGAAATAAATGAACACAATTTGAAACCAATATAGTTATCACCTACCAGTTACCCTGCTTTGAAGAGCTAGAAACCACAAAAGAAAGGATAGATGGCTGGTGCATATTGAAAGAGTGATTTCCATCACAGACTGCCCATTGTGAATGTAGTGCTTTAGTTGGAAATAGTGTTCTGCACATTGAATAAAGACATATAATAGCATTATCTACACAAAATCTGTTGCATTATTTTTCCAAAAAACTTGTCAAAATGCATAACTTTAATGAGACCAACAGTTTCCCTCAATCCAGCAACTGAAACACAAAAAAGAACATATGCATACCATATATAATAAAACATATTGAATAAACTGTACAATGGGATTGACAAAAAAATGGGTGAATAACTGTTGCATTGGAAGGTACAGCAATGTTGTCACAGTATCTGATAGATATAAACAATATAATATTAGCTGAAATATGGCAATAATCCATAGTTGCAAAACTCGTTGGACAAACAAACCTACCACTACTTATAGGTTCATAGGTTCATACTAGGCTATCTGCCCTAGGGCATTTATAAGCCTAGCCAGAGTGTGTTTGGCTTTCGCCACCCATTTTAAAATAATTTTGCTATGCCCTTTTTCGAGATTAGTATACTGTGCCTCTATCTAACAGTGACACAGAACTGATACCCGGGGTAAACCTACGATCTCCCATCCACTCATCAAGATTCCTCTTGAAGAGAGTCAATGAGGGTCTCTGCCTAACCTGAACTGGGATTTTATTCCAGAGTGAAGGGAGCCTCTGTGTTATGAATCTGTCCCTCCAGCATGTCCTATTTATTTCAGTGTTGAGGTTCAAGTCTCGAGCTGTAGCTCGATGGGATTTGGATTTTCTGAGGTGCAACATGTCCATTAATTCCGGGTTGGACATGGCTTTATACGTCAGGCACAGATTGCCTCTGAGCAGGTGGTATGCCACTGAGTAGAGCTGGAGTTTCTTTAACTGGGCAGCATATGGCATCTGTTTGAACCCTTTGATCCTCTTGGTGAGGTAATTTTGGGGTCTTTCCAGTTGCTGCAGGTGTCTGGTAAGGTACAACCCAAAAGGGGCGTTGTACTCAATTATGGGCCTGATGAGGGATGAGTAAAGAGGCACGATGACCTCCCCTGATCTAGATGTGAATCCCTTCATGATTAGGTGGGCTATATAAAATGTTTTTCTAACCACTTTGGCCACGTGGTAATCAAATGAGAGATTGCTATCAACTTGGGTCCCCAGGTCCCTAATTACTTCTTCTGTACTTAATGGATTACCACCTATGTGGTAATTTGTGGGCATTTTGTTTTTGCCAAAGGAGATGACTATACACATTTTGGCGTTTAGCTTGAGGCCATGGCTCTGGCACCAGTTGTCTGTTTCTATGATGCCCTTTTGGAGGATGCTTGTGTCAGCTGGAGTGTCGATTATGGCACCCAGTTTGCAGTCATCTGCAAACTTGGTCAGCCACAGTCCTTCTGTGATGGCCTGTACCTCCGAGAAATATATACCGAACAAGAGAGGTCCCAGTACTGAGCCTTGTAGGATGCCAACTGTAACTGGTTTGGAGTCTGACATGGCTCCAGCAATTCTAACCATGTGGGTTCTGTCCTTGAGCCAGTTTGCAACCCATCTAGTGACATAGGGGTTTATATTTAAGCTGGTGAGCTTATCTATAATGCCCGAGTGGGGTATTGTATCGAAGGCTTTTGCGAGGTCCAGGTAGGCTGTGTGGACCACCTTCCCCTCGTCAATGGCCTTAGTGACTGTTTCAAAGAAATCAACCAGGATTAAGAGGCAGGATCTGCCCTTAACAAAGCCAAAGTGGGTAGGATCTAGTTTCTGTAGGTCCCCAATATCTTTATTTATGAGGTCCATGATGATCCTTTCCATAGCTTTGCAGATCAAGCTAGTCAGGCTTATGGGGCAATAGTTTCCAGGATCCGTTGAGGCACCACCTTTGTGGAGAGGGACCACTGTTGCTGTATGCCACTCTTTGGGTACATATCCTGTAGTAAGGCTGAGATTGAACAGTAGTTTTATGTTTGGGTTTAGCTCTTCTTGGAGTTCATGTAGGACGCAGCCCGGGACACCGTCTGGTCCCATTGATGCTGTGTTTTTTGCTTTAGAGAGGGCAGCTCTTACCTGAGCATCTGAGATGTCAGGGGGGCAGCACTCTGCTGGGATAGATATTTGCCCTTTTGGTGGGGGGGGGGGGTTTGCACTGAACCTGTCAGCTAGGATGTTGGCAATGTCTGTGGGATCGGTGTATTTTTTGTCATTTTGGACTAATTCTGAGCATATCTGGGAATTCCCACCCAGGTTCCTAACATAACTAAAGAAAGCCTTGTGATTATCCTTAGTGTCCTGTGCAATTTTTCTCTCAAAGCTGGCCTTAGATGATTTTATGAGTTCCCGTAGTTTTTTGCTAATACTGATCAGAGATGCCTTCCCTTTTTGGGATTTTGCTCTATCATGTAATAGCTTCCTCCTTGTATTGTATAGTTTGTTTATGGCTGGGGTCCACCAGACAGGACGTCTGCCTTTGGAGGATTGGGACTTGGTTTTATCTGGGATTGCATGATCCATGCATTCCTGAAGGTGTTCATAGAATGCGTTTATAAAGGATTCTGCGGTCTGGGCCGTATTTTCCACAGGCCTGGGGGCTTTGAAGGATTCCACCTCGGTTTTGAGGAGTGTGAAATTTGCTTTAGAGAAGTTTTTCACTGTGGTTTTCAGGACAGGGGGTGGTGTCGGGATGTGAATATCCAGTGAGATTAGTTTATGGTCTGATTTTACCAATGAGGGATACACTTCTGGTCTGGAGCATAGAGTCCCCATGTTGGTGATGATCAGGTCCAGTATGTTGTCTCCTCTTGTGGGAGTGGTAACAAGTTGTTCCATAGCATTTGAGTTTATAAATTCTAGGAACCTTTGGGCTAGGGTGTTGGAGCTAGAGTAATGCTCCCAGTCTCTGTTTGGGTAGTTGAAGTCACCCAATATAATGGTGTTTGGAGAGACCTTCATATTTTCCAGTGTTCTCAGGAAGGCCGAGTGGGGTTCCTGGGTTTGGGAGGGTGGTCTGTAGCAGGCTATAAACTGGAAGGCAGTTTTACCCACTGTTAGTTGCTCATGGATAGTCTCTGATGCTTTGTGCTGTGCCACCAACCTGGAGGTTTGGGTATCTTTGACAAATATTGATACTCCCCCTCATTTTGTGGTTCGGTCCAAGTTTTGCGGCCGAAAAGCATGGTATGAGGTATAACCTGGTAGTGCTGGGGTGCTCTCGGGAGCCTTGAACCAGGTTTCTGTTACTGCACAGATATCGATGTTCTCCATGCTAAGGAGAGTTTCAAGCGCGTTCATCTTGAGGTTTGACTTCTGGCGTGTAGTAGCATTACTCTTAGTTTCTTATCCCTTGTGATACCTATGGAGGTGGGTTTGTCTTTTGAGACTTGCCTAAAAAAGGCACTATGGGGGTAGCAAGAGCCTCTGCCAATATCCGTACGCCCAGGGGTGACAGGTGCAAGCTGTTCCTAGCAAAGCATCGTGGCTTGTCGAGCATGTCATCCCAGGCTGACAGGCATTGGATCCCCTTTGAATGACACCAATACTTAAGCCAATTGTTGAAATTGATCATCTTGTCTTCATATTGTGGCATCATTCTTGGTGAGGGTAAGATGCTACTCAAGGTCAGGGTCATACTGACCTGGGCTACATGCTCAGAGAGCTCCTCTAGGTCTCTTTTCATGTAGTCCAGGGAGGTACGTCTCAGGTCATTCACACCAGCATGGACAATGACTGAGTCATATTTCTACTTGCCTTGGAGTGACCTGAGTGCTTGTGTTATGTGGCGGATCCTAGCGCCCGACAGGCAGCTCACAGTGACCTTCTCCTTGTTCAGCCTGGTGAGCGGGACGTCAGTGTGCCTGACGATAGAGTCACCTATTACAAGTGTATCAGGTGTGTTGTTTAGCCTTAAGGGCTGTGACTATTTGGCACACTGGCTTTGTGAGCTATGTGTTGTAATTGTTTTGTTTTGGGGTAGCGGTTGCTTGGGTGTCTGCTTTGGAGGTCTCTGCTGCTTAGGCAGATTTTTATTTAGAGCCTCGGAGTATATTTTTGTGTGTTTATGTGTTTGGTTTGCTGACATGGTAGGTCTATGTGAGACTGGAATTGTAGTGAGTGTGGTTTCCTTCTCCTCCTGACTGGTTACGCCAGTACTGAGTTGAGAGAGCTTAGCCTCCAGTATGGCTATATGGTTGCATCTCTCACATGTGTTGGAATTTGTTGGGAGGAGGAGAGGGTTGTCTGTGTACATGAGGCAGTTGTAACATTGCCTCAAGATTCCCAGATTCACCAGCTGGACCGGAGAGGAGATTGACAACTGACCTTTGGACATGCTAGAATAGTATTGGGAATTCCTTTATAATTGAAAACAAAAAGGGCTAATGGGGAACGAGGTACTCAAGGGGTGTCTGTGAGGATGTAGTGCTTTTAATTTTTTAGTGCTGACTTATATAATTGCTTTAGTGGGCAAGTGCCAGGTAACTTAAATGCAATGTGTTACAGGTAACTTAAATGCAAAAACAACAAACAGTAACTTTCTTTCAAGTGAAACAAGGAAATAAGTACAGTAAGCAATGCAGATATCACTAGGGATCCGCAGAAGTGCTGAAGAGCCACATTTTAGGTGGAATTAGCGTTTCAGGGAAATAACAAGCAAACAAACAACAAGCATACAAACAAAGCTAGATTCAGCAGGCCTGGATCTAGTCTATGCTACAGCAAACAAGCTGTACCAATTTCAATAAGAAACAGTTCAAATATGCAGGCACTATAAGCCTTTAACCAGAAATTCCCAGCTCAGAAGGGCAGAGTCCAGCCTCTCCTCCCACAAGAGTGCAGACCATGAACCTTCTTAATGTAAAATAACTGGCCTGAAGCCCAAGTGCTTAAACCAGAACTAATATACTTTTAGATTAACAGACACTTAGCCCTCAATCAGCAGTTCCCAACTTAGAAGGATGTAAGCTACCTGTCCTGCCACCACAGTGCAGGCCACACACCTTCCTAATGTAAAACAACTGGTCTGAAGCCCAAGTGCTTAATCCAAAAGACTTAGAATGATAGCTACACTTTAATCAAGTTACTACCAAGCAGTAATAAATACAATTGAATACTTTAAAGAATGCCTGGATTAGTGCTCAAGTTATACAAACAAAGCTAGATTCAGCAGGCCTGGATCTAGTCTATGCCACAGCAAACAAGGTGTACCAATTTCAATAAGAAACAGTTCAAATATGCAGGCACTATAAGCCGTTAACCAGACATTCCCAGCTCAGAAGGGCAGAGTCCAGCCTCTCATCCCACAAGAGTGCAGACCATGAACCCTTGTAATGTAAAATAACTGGCCTGAAGCCCAAGTGCTTAAACCAGAATTAATACACTTTGGAATAACAGACACTGAGCCCTCCATCAGCAGTTCCCAACTTAGAAGGATGTAAGCTACCTGTTCTGCCACCACAGTGCAGACCACAAACCTTCTTAATGTAAAACAACTGGTCTGAAGCCCAAGTGCTTAAACTAAAAGGCTTAGAATGAGATACACTAAGCAGTAATAAATACAATTGAGTACTTTTAAGATGACGCAAAAGCAAAATAAAGTAGGAAGAAGCACAAATACAGTAAAAGCAGATATATTTTTTTTTTCAGAAAAGTAGCAAAAACAGTAGTAAAAACAATTCACATGCTAGTTCAATAGCATATGAATGTTTCATTTAAATATACATTTGAATTCTCACTTTATTGCAAACAATTTATACATCCACTGTTTGGTACAACAAAGCAATATGCCTGCAACATAAGAATAACACTGAAACAAAAATTAGCTCACCCATTGCATGAAATGATCCACTATAAGAGATGAAGAACATTCCGTATATTTACCATGTGTAATACTGCTCATTTTAAAAAGTCACAGAAGCATATAAGCAAAACCTATCATTTAGCAATTCACCCATAACAAAGAACTTTTCAGAACACAGTAAAGTGTAAAAAGAAATGTTATAGTATTGTGTGTAAGTTAACATTTCACTTACATTTAGGGTAACGCTCTTTATTTGGTGGAACATCTTTCTGTTGTGGAATATAAGCACAGACCTGTAAAATAATATACAACTCTTCAGGGAATACAAAAGAAAATGACTCTCTACTTCCCAAGCATCCATAGGCAACTTAAAAAATACCTGTTTAATCAAGGAAAATGCAAATGTTTCCACAACACATTTCTTGGCTCATTTCCTTCTTCCTGCAGCAGCCTTCCTGCTCTCATTACCCAGCTTGTTTCATCTTAGTGATCCTGTCCCCCATCTTCCTTACCTCTTACCTCCAGCTTCCTGACCACCTTACCTTCTTTCTCCCAACCTTCTGAACCAAACAACTGCAACTGGCAATGATGTGAGTATTTGACTGGTAAGTTGCTTTCAGTCAAAACATGTAAATAACTTTTGATATACTTGTAATCACAATATGATTGACAGGTTTCTTATTACTGTGCAAGTATGATGTGTAATATCTCTTTTATCCATCCATCCATCAACAACCCCCTTTTCCCCATATTGTACATGGGGTTGGGGTGTCATGGTTGTATATCTCAGCTGAAACTGAAAATGGTCCACTCAGATTAGATTTACCAGAAAACCACACATTTTATAACATTTTAGAACAGACCAGAATATGAAGCAAAAATCTGGAGAGTTGAGAGGTATGACACAAACTGAAGTGTGTAATGGTATTATTATATTTGTTGAGATGTGTGCTCACTTTTTCTTTGATAGTATTTGTGGACATTACAGAGCTAACCATAATTTAAAAAAAAAATGTTAAACTTTATCTGATTCATTAGTGAACATTCCTCTTGCTGCCTAAATCACTAGCCATGCTACACGTTCAACGCATCAGAATAGCATATAAGATTCCGGGGTAATTATAAGTTTGTATCTTTATTAATGAGCTGCAGAATGTAGTACAACATCAAGGTACAAGTGTCAAATGATGCATTAATCAGCTGTGTAACCTAGTGCAACCACAAGATCAGGGATCTGTTTCAATGAATTCTAATTACAAATATTCTGATATTTTCCGATATGTATATGTATCGTATTGCTTCCAAGATAATCCCTGAGCACACATTGTAAGCTTAGCATATCTCTTTCGGTCAGTGAAGAATAACAATAAATTATAATTTGTCAAACAAAAGTGTTGCTTTGCTGTTGTGAAATAATCCTGTTTTATTACCACAATGTACTGCATTGTCACATACGTAACTTTCTGTCACTCCTAATAAAACCTGTACAGTGGTTAAAAGTAACATTGTTTAACAAGAAATATAGATAAGCGTGGTAGACATGAAGAACAGACAAGTGCAGTATACATGAAGAGCAGACAAGCATGGTATACATAAAGTACAGACAAGCATGGTATACATAAAGTACAGACAAGAGTGATATACATGGAGAGCAGACAAGCATGGTATACAGGAACAGCAGACAAGAGTGGTATACATGAATAACAGACAAGCATGATATTTATGAAGAACAGACAAGTGTGGTATACATGAAGTACAGACAAGTGCAGTATACATGAAGAGAAGACAAGCGTGGTATACATGAAGAGCAGACAAACGTGGTATACATGAAGAGCAGACAAGTGTGGTATACATAAAGAGCAGACAAGTGTGGTATATATGAAGAACAGACAAGTGTGGTATACTTAACAATCAAACAAACATGGTATACATGAAGAACAGACAAGTATGGTATACATGAAGAATAGATAAGGGTGGTATACATGAAGAATAGATAAGCATGGTATACATGAAGACCAGACAAGTGTGGCATACATGCAGAACAGTGAAGTGCCCATCCTCATGTATATAGTGTGCTTAAGCATCTGCAGCCCTGTAACTGCCTGTTCATTATGGCAGGGTTATGGCATACAGCAGAGACTAGATGGCTACAATCCTATTGGCATTTTTAATCTTATATTTACTGCAAGGAAACTGTAGAAATTAAGTAAATGAATTGAGAGTGCCAGCAACAAAAAGCTTTTGATGTGACTTTTACAGTTTTTCTCCTGCAGTGTAATTTAGCAGTTGGAAAAACACCTTTTTGCATATTTCATATATTATCATTTCCTGTTTCAGCATACATGCATGAAGCCTCTTAAGTTTAATGCATTTAGTAGTTAATAATTAACTGCTCTGTTGAACTTGTCTGCTAAGCAGTGGGATGGCATGAAGAATTGTTTCATCCAGGCTTATTTCATTTTTTTGTCCTGCCATAATGCAATGCAGAAGAATGCTGGCAAGTTTTATTGGTCATATTAAATACATGTGGTGTATTGCCTTTGCATTGCAGCAATGTAACTACTTTAATTGCAAAGCACATGTCAAATGTAATGTTGTTAGACGCCAGTTCTTTAGATTGGCATGTCTTCGTACTGGAGATAGTGACATGTACAATTCTTTTAGTTTATTGACCAAAGAGTTTATGGAAAGGGGCTATAACCAAACAGAGGTATCATGTATAATTCTTTTAGTTTACTGACCAAAGAGTTTATGGAAAGGGGCTTTAACCAAATAGAGGTATCCGTAGCACAGAATGATGCCATATCTCTTAGGAGCACCAGGACCAGAACCTTTTCTTACAAAAGATCAGATGAATCTATGAGTACTGATATTTAAGCAGGCAACACTCTGAGGATGTGCCAGACTTACTCCAATGATGGTAGTTCCATTTGTGATATAATAAGGAGACACTGGCATATCTTTGGAGTTGATCAGAAGTGTAAGACTGCTCTAGATACACAGTCTTTCTTCTCTTTTAGGAATAGTAAAACTTGGAAGGACAGCCTGTGTTATAAGAAATTGACTTCTGAATCTGTGTGTTCTTATAATGCTAATAGGATTGGGACATTTCCCTGTAAGGGGTGTAGCATGTGTAAGTTTATCAAAGCTGGTAACCAGTTTTTTCACCCTGATACTTCCTGCATGTTTTATTTTAATAGATATGCTGACTGTGGTTCCTCTAATCTTGTACACTTGTCTGTGTGTGATGTCTGCCAATCATTTTATGTTGGCAAGACTAATCGGTGCCTCAGAGATTGTATTAGGGAGCACCTTTACTCTATTAATAAACATGATGGCAAAAATACTTTATCAAAACATGTAATGCAGGAAGGGAAGGAGCACTGTTTAAAGTTTATGGTGCTTGAACTTGTGTGCACCGAGATTAAATGGATGATTATTTTACAGGCCACTAAAGGCAAAGGATTGAATGATTATATACCTGTAAAATCTGTGCTCAAATCACGTGGTCTAAGGTAATGCCTTAAATGCTCTGTTTCATTGTTGCTCATCTTTTATCTTATTTTTACTTTAATTTTTGTATTAAAAGTTTTTATGTGGTTTATGTCGTCTGCCTGACCATTTATTTGATTTTATTTATATTGTTAAACTAATAAAAATACACATTCAATTTAAAACTGAAGATTAATCTTCTGAATATACGAGTCTGCTTTCCAGTTATACCGCATCTTCTTGTTCACATAAAGCAGGCTTTAGGTTTGCAGCAAGCTTTTTAAACTTTCCACAACAGATGGCATGCCCAGACCTTTCACTGGATCATCTACTTCAGTTCCTTCATGCTCCTGATGGTTGTATAGGTGCTGGCCACTTCACTTCAGCCACTCTACCCAGCCAACTCATCCAGGACCTGGGCTGTTGTTCAAACTGGGACTGTCTGGATCTTAGTAAAAATATCCTTGTATGCAATGGAACTAGCCACCTCCAAGCAATCGTAATAATAAAATAGTGAATTTATGTAATTTTGCAAAGTGTGTATCACTGGCAGGCAGGAATATGTGTCACACAAAGTAATGGTGCCAAATGCAACTTCCCAAAACATTACCTGAACTTTCAGCAGTATGAATAGAATGGACAAAAGGTGAAATAAATGATAGAATGATACAGCAAGAAATATTATGGTATCTACCCACTCCCAGCACCAAATCTCAGCAGTTATTTACTTAAATACTTTTTTTTTTAATTATTGATTATATGCTGCTGTTAAATTTGCAGACTCTCTACAGTTTAGTGGCAGTTGTTAAATGGTCTTTTGAGGGATCAGATGACTAGCATTTTTTTCAAGTTGTCTCCTAAGAGTCTGCATCCAGGGACTATATCTGCCTAAGATATTTACAGCTGTCTCTAATCCTTGAATGTATAGAGAAAATTGTGACCATCCATTCTTTAATATTGTAGTACTGTAGTGCAATGCACATACATTATGGCTTGTGTTGGTCCATACAAATTTTCCTTGTATTTTTAATTTATAATTGGGATGAAATACAAATGAGAGGACCCCCCCCCCTTGCAAAAGTGAGGTGGACACAATCCTCTTTAGTACTTAACTGTGTGAATGCAGGGGACAGGGTCATAAAGCAAAACAACTTAGAACCATTGTGATGGCTTTTCAAATGATGGTACTTCCTGGATAACCAACTCGCCCTTGATGTGGAATTGATGGAATGATTAGCAAGGATAGGGCTGGTGATCAACATACCTGTAATCTCTAGACTATAATTCTCTGACTAAAGGAAGCAGAAGGTACATGTCTTTAAAGTGAGTTCATTAATTAGGAATAATACTTATTAAGACCCAGATAAAGGAATCTTTAAGGACAAAAGCTTTATACTGGAAAAGAGGTCCAAACTGTTCAACTTAGTTTACAGTTCTAGTATTTCTTTCTCACATGCAAATTTGGAAATATTCCTTTTAAAATTTTCTCATTCTCTCTGATATGTCATTGTGGTCTTATAACCAAATTAAGTTTAACTTACTGTACATCAGACATGCATAAGCATTTTTTTTAAGGGGGTGAGGTCAATAATATGTTATCCAGAAAGTAGTTTTGTTCCATTTCATTGCTATAGTTGCTTAACATTTTTCCTCCATTATTATGAGTTCCTTTATTCATTTGAGTACTTCACTCAGACAAATTCTAATTTGTTTAAGATATCCAAATAAAATAATTAATGTACCTTTTTTGTAGAAGCAGTGGTATAAGAATGTATTGTAATTTAAACTATTTATCATACTGTTTTAATAAACTATCTAATATTCAAACATCTATACCCCTAATACTGCTATCAGTCATATCAAAAACAACTCAATTAATTATACATTTGCAAGTCCAGTCCCTCAGCACCCCAGTATTGCCTGTTGTAGATTTTGTATAGTACTGTTTATGCATATCCCTAATTCCACCTTATTAACAAACATCATTAAATGTTATGTATCCCTTGGAAGTCTCATATTTAACAGACTAGTTATTCTGCCTAGCATCATTGGAGGACTAATTATACAAAGTAGATATTATGCTATCACAATCCTTTAATGTGCAGACAATGTCTTGTCTTGCAGAACAGCAACAATTTCATCTGGTACCCAAGAGCTTATTTAGTAAGGTTCCTTCAATGTATCTGCCATTCATAGCATATATTAGCTGAACTCACTTACCTATCTGTTTCACTTCTCCATTCCTCCATAGCATTTAAGGAATCAAGCAGTTTACTTTGTTTTTCTCAAGGGTATCTTTTTCTGATTCTTCTTTATATCTAACTGTTTTAAGCACCTACTAAATAGCTTAACAGTTTACTCTGCATTGTTTATAGCAAATACTTAGTTATTTTCTCTGTAGGTGTCATACTTCCTGATTTGGGATGCTCATTTACTTTCTTGTTCTTTGCCTTTTTTTTTTTTTTTTTTGCCTTAATTTTATTTCTTCATTTGCCTCGCAAATAACTCAGAAAATGATAGATCATTTGTTCATTGCATCTATTAATGATTAATTAAATACATGCAAACAATGTTCATTAATAGTCACATTCAAAAATATAAAAATAATACTGAATCTCTGTAGAGCTCATTAACTGTATTTGAACATAAGGAGTACGCAGTGCTTAGCAAACATATATTACTTACATGTGGACTCATTGCAAAAAAAAACTGCCTTCTGTCATTTCAGAGAGTATATGTAAAGCATTTTGTTATGCTTCCACCATTAAAAAGACTTCCTAAAGTATGCAGTATAAAAGAACATATTAGATTAATACATACTCACTAGTATCAAATGCATTTTCTTTTAAATCTTATATTTCTTATTTCCAATACGAATTCTGAATTCCAAAAATAAATACAACCTAAGTTTATCTACTACTTTAAACCATGGTCAAGTGTAATTTCTTTTCAAATAGATCTATATAATTCACAAAGTATGACAACACTGAGAAATTTTACTTGAAGTGGCTCTACATAATACACATAATATGAAAGCTTAGACTATAAATGACAAGTGAAGTCCATGTGTCTTTATCAGCCTACCATATTCCCAACCACATAAGAAACATTATACATGCTCCTGCTCCAAACAGCATCTTACTATGTTCATCCAGTGCATTTGAGAAGTCCTTTAAGGTTTTAGAAACCTAGTTCTGAAAATGTGTATTTGTTACCTACTAGCAACTATATTTATTTCTATGTTGCCTTCTCTGTCTCTTTACGTCTCTGAAAATTTTTCTTTTTCACAAATCATATCATACTGTCTTCAAACTGAGTCCCTTTTGCTTGCTTTTTTTGTTGTGTCTTTCGGCTTTTCCCGGTTAGGAGTCGCCACAGCGGAACTGTGGTCCGCTAATGATTGGCAGTAGATTTTTATGTGCCGAGTTGCCAGCTCTGACGCAAAACCTTCAACGAAGGTATGCCCATTCACGTATGTCTCCACACAGAAAACGCTCTAGCTGAGAATCGAACAGGACAACGTCTTACTGTGAGGTGACAACGGTACCGCAGCACCACCACCGCAGTTCCGTTTTTTTTGCTTATGGTTGTTTATTGGATTTTTTGATTCCTGTAAAGTACTGACTATGAGATGTTTCTGTTGTATTCCTGTTTCTATTATTTATGTTCATTTCGTAAACATTTATGAACTTGCAGTTTATTTTCTCTTAATATACTAACTTAATACTCTAATAATATAATACTCTTAAGTACTGCCTGTTTGTTTAATTAAAGATGTGGGGTTAAAACAACAGCCTACATTTCTGGAATATGAGCATTTCATTTTGATTTCCCTATTGCTTGCCAGTGTTCAGCTAAGTTACCCTCAAAATGTCATAACTGGTAGGGTGCCAGGTTGATTTAATCAATTTCTCAAAATCATTATGTTTAATGCTATGGATAATGAAAACACATGGTTGAGGGTTTAGAACTACATTATTCATTTATGTTCCAAGTTACAGGACAAATGTATAAGTTGCCTTGCAGTACAGTCAAATTAAACCTGTAAGCATTTCCTTGTGCTTACTTTAAGGGAAGATTTAACTTTACTGGCATTTAAAATCTGTTGAGTTGCTAATCAAAATGCACCCATGGTCAATTCCTAAAGTTTCATAAAAAGCTGTAACACTACACTGCAAACCAGTCTTGGTGCCTTTTTCTGAGTTAATATCTCTTGCTCTGTGCTGTATTACCAATTGCCCATCTACTACTGGTAACATGAAAGCCTAACCTGTGTATTTGATTGAGTCTTACTAATTGGCTAATTATATGACAATCTATGCTAAGTCTCTTCCAAGCAGTCTCAAATTAACTCCAACCCACTTAAATGCTTTCATGGCTTTGCTTAATTGTCCAATTTAAAATACCTGAACATTATGTCTTTCTGAATTTACAGCCCCCATGCACTTACTATGTGTAAAGCACAATTAAATGCTAATACAGGCATTGCACCTAGAAAAGAAATTAACATATTCAGAACTGTCATAATCTCATAATTACATCATAATATCCCACCTTATGAAGCAATATAAAACTTTAAAGGATTATTAAAGCATTTAGGACTGGACAGACAAACTTAAATGCATTAAGCCTAAAAAAAATCCCTGCTGTCCTTAAAGTATGCCACATGCAGCTCATTTGATAGTCTTACTTCAGAAAATTAAGTTTGTTGTATCTTTAGCTGGCCTAGGAGTTCCATATTTCAAAATTCAATAGTTTGGAACATTTCATTCCTTGTCATTGTATGGCTTGTTGATTTAGTGCAACTTTTTAAACTTCACATCAAAGAACAGAAGCAGTTGATTATTGCATGTCATAATATTTTATTTTATTTTAGTTATTCTTTGTTGAGCCGGTTAGTTCCATTAGGCTATTAGCCTACTTCAAGAGAGACCTGAGGTGGTATTTATACCACTAGAATAAATCTGACCAGGGCATCAGGGAACTTCCCTTACTCTTTTCTATAGGTGCTGTGGGATATTTTACATACCCCTGAGCTCCTACCAACTTAGCCAGATGGGACCTTGGTTTAACTTCTCATCTGAAGGAATTAATAAGGTCTATTAATAATTAATAAAAAGGTCTGTGGCTGACAAAGTTTGTTGATGACTGCAAACTGGGAATGGTCATAGAATCTCCATATGATGTCAACATCCTACAAGAGGGTCTTGCACAAACAAATGATTGGTGCCAAAGTCATGGCCTTAAACTCAATGCAAAAAAATGTATTATCATCCCTTTTGGTAAGGACAATGTTCCTGCTAACTACCATATCAATAGCAACACCTTAAGTACGCAGTTAGTGGTGGGAGACCTGGGCACTCAGGTTGCCAGCAGCCATACCCTTGACCACCATTTCTCTGCAGTGGTAAGAAGGGCATTCTATATTGCTCATCTCATAAGTAAGGACATTGCCTTCAGAAAAAAAAAAGAAGTTATAACCTCCCTGTATTCTTCCCTCATCAGGCCAATAACCGAGTACAGTGCCCCTTTTGTTATGTACCTTTCCAAGCACCTGCAGTGATTGGAGAGACGACAAATGTTCCTCACAAGGAAAATTTAAGGTCTTCAGCATCTGTCATATGTGGATCATCTGAAATAACTGTCACTTTATTCTCTTTCATATAGACTACTCAGAGGCAATCTCTGCCTTGCATACAAGGCAATCTCTAACCCTGCTTTACTGGAAATGCTGCATCTCTGTAGGTCAAATGGTACATGGGTTACTCACTCTGAAGACCTTAACCTGGTATGTGACATTAATAGAACTTGCTGGAGGGACTGATTTGTCTCCCAGAGGTTACCACACCTTTGGAACAGACTCCCACTTCATGTCAAACAGAGCACCTTATTGGCCTTCTTCAAACACAATCTGGATGATTGGAGAGGTAACTGTAAATTCATCCTGGGGGTTCCACCTGTGTCTGTCTTATACAGGGACAATAGTTGCTGATCATGGAAATAAAGATAGAACTTGGCTAGGCTTGTAAGGACCCTAGCACCATTAGCCTAGTAACGTCCTATGATCCTAACAGTTGAAAACCTTTTTAAACATGGGGAATTTTTTTTATACTTGTGTAATTCCTTCAGAGTCATCTTCAGCAGCCTTAACGTGCACAGAAGCACTTCTATTTTTCCCAGAATCTAACTGTGTTGACATTTATATTTAATGGATAAGCAAAATGTCATAACATCCCCTTAGAAATATAAACAATTCTCATAAAATAATAAGAAACTGACACACAAGAGCTGTATGCCAAAGCCATTTGGTGAGTACTGTTATGAAGCATGCATTTCAACTTGCTTTATTTATTTATTTTTTTTGTGAACATTGCATGAAATCCTTCAGAAATTCAATCTTTCATTCTCCAAAGCATGTTTGAGCTTGTTAATAGTTGAGGAAGAGCAGAAGTGCATTTCAGTAATCAGCCTGTGCAATGAAATAATTAGTGCTCAATAGGAAGCCGATCCATGCCATGAAACATGCATATATTCATAGATACATCACACCCATAACTACAGACAAATTACCAGTTTACCTATCAACATGTCGTCTGGATGTGGGAGGAAAACAGATTACCCATCAGAAAGTTATACAAACGCATAAAAGATGCACAGACTCCTCACTGAAGGTATATCAGGCAGGAACTGAACTAGAGAATAAAGAGTTGTGAGACAGCATTATTAACTGTTACACCACTTGGAAACAATTATTACCTAATTAATCACCCTTTTCTTCCCTTCCTGTAATGCTAGAAGATCACACAGAGTGGTAACTGCACTTCAGGTCAAATTATTTGACAGGTGTTCATAGTTCGGGGCTTCGCATTTTCATAACTGTAACCTGTGAAGAACAGCACCACAAGGTTATGCAAATCCCAGACTTTCAGGATGACTATAGAAATGTGGAGGACTTTTTATAAACACTCTCTCTCTATTGCAAAAGCCTGACATGCTTAATGCATAAGTGATAGGAGACAGTTAATACATAGATAAGGGGCCTTAGACGTTTGCGTATAAGTACAATTCATAGAAGTGAATCTGTAATGAGCTTATTTGCATGCTAAGCATGTAAATGGTCCTGAACCTATGCCAGTAAGCAGCAGTTTACTAGGAGAATACAGAGATGCCAGGTGAAGGGAAAGTACAGTTGTGTACACTTACCATAAATGTAGATGTTCGAGTATATTCACTGTTGCAGTCATTACATTTGGGTAATCCTGCTGACAGGTTGCCCTCAGCTGGCCTGAATTCCAAAGTCATGGGTCCTGCATCAGCTGCTGTTGCCCCTTCCCTGACGTCAGGTCATCAGGGGTATAAAAGAAGCAGCCGATGAGAATTTCTTCAGTTTTTCTTGCCCCAGATGTCAGGTGCCCCCAAAAAGGGTAGCCAAAGTTTATATATATATTTAGAAATACACCAATATAAATTTTACCTTCATCTAAAAGCAAATACACCACATAGGTAGTATAAATCAGAGAAGGAAAGATAAGATCCAAAAGAAAAAAGGGGGAAGGCAGATGGGCAACCTGGACTGCAACAGTGAATACACTCTAACATCTGCATTTATGTTAAGTGCACACAACTGTACTATATTCTTCGTGTTTCACTGTTGCAGTCATTACATTTGGGTAGAGTCCCAAAGCTATGGTTGGGAGACTGGAACTAGACAGCAGTAGGAGCGGCTATGAGGCCCTGCAGGACTGCTGTGGCAAAGCATGCCCTGGATTTAGAGTAGAGTGGCAGATGATAATGCTTTGTAATGGTGTGCACTGAACTCTAAGTATCCACCTCTAAAATGTCTGTGGTTGGTACTCCCCTGAGAAAGGCTGCTGAGGTGGCTGCAGCTCTGGTGGAATGAGGCCTAATGCCCTTAGGCACTGGCTTGCCATGGTGTAAGTAGCAGAAACAAATGCAGTAGCCTAACCACTTAGAAATAGACTCCTTTGAGATAGGCTTTCCTTGTGATCCTGCAGCATATGCCACTAGTAATTGCTCTGTCTTCCTGAAAGTTTTGGTTCTGTCCAAGCAGAATCTAAGTTGAATGTGTACATCCAAAGAATGCAGAATTCTCTCCCCCTTGTTCTGCAGATTTGGGTAAAAGGTTGGCAGAAGGATGGCTTAGTTAAGAGCCACACTGGGCACTACTTTAGGCATAAATGTTGGGTTTGTCCTCAGGGAGACCCTGTCTGGATGAAAAATGATGAAAGGTTCTACAGCCATGAGCACCTGTAGCACTGAAACTCGTCTTGCAGAAGTAACTGCTAAGAGCAGAGCTGTTTTCCAAGATAGAAACTTCATATCAGCAGTAGCAGCTGGCTCAAAAGGAGGCAGGGTGAGCTTTTCCAAGACATAGCTGAGGTCCCATGCAGGTATTGGTAGTCTCCTTGGGGGCCTTAAAGTTTT
Source organism: Protopterus annectens (assembly GCF_019279795.1). Classification (NCBI taxonomy): domain Eukaryota; kingdom Metazoa; phylum Chordata; order Ceratodontiformes; family Protopteridae; genus Protopterus; species Protopterus annectens. Next base: position 446,550,495 of record NC_056738.1, read on the forward strand.
GGCTCCTCTGAGGTACTGCTTTAATAAAGGCTGAGAAAAAAGTGGTGGCTCTGTATTGTAATGAGCCAAAATGAATTTTAATTGATGAAAAAGATAGGCCTTTGTCCAGCATCTCAGTTAAGTATTGCAAAATCTGAAGAATATTTGGTACCACTGTATCAGTTCCTTGTGCCTGGTTCCAGGCACAGAATCTCTTCCATTTTTCAGCATAAGACTTTCTAGTACTAGGCCTTCTGGCTTCCAGAATGACATCCATCACATCTTTATTGAGAGGTGTTTTTTGTATGACTACATTATCCGCCATGCTGCCAAGTTTAATGTCCTGAGTTGGCTGTGCATGATCTGATTGTTTTGCTGGGACAGTAGTCGAGGTATTTGAGGTAAGGTCCAGGCTGGGTATAGAGATAAGTTTCTTAGTATTGGATACCAGTAATGGCGTGGCCAGTCTGGGGCAATCAGTATCATCTTTGGCTTCTCCTGTCTGACCTTTAGGAGCACCTTGGGGAGGAGAGGCAGTGGAGGAAAGGCATACACTGATAGGTTTTTCCAGCTGAAAGAGAGGGCGTCCACTTTCCATGCTTGTCTGTGATAAGTCCTTGTGCAGAATCTTTTTAGTTGGTAATTGAGAGGAGAGGCAAATAGATCTATGTCTGGGCATCCCCATTTCCTTGTTATCATGCTGAAGACTTGTGGGTCCAGCTAACACTCGTGGGGATCCATGAGGTTTCTGCTTAGTTCGTCTGCCAGAGTATTTTCCTTTCCTGGCAGGAATTGTGCCTGCAGATGTACTTGGTAAGTCAAAGCTGTGTCCCACAAGGTCATGGCTAGTCTGCAAAGGGGATAAGAATGTGTGCCCCCCTGCCACATTCTTATATACCACATGACCGTGGTGTTGTCTGTCTTTATCAGTAGTTGTCCCAGATGAAGTAGGTCCTTGAAGGCTGTCAGGGCATTTTGGACAGCTAACATCTCTTTTTGATTGATATGTAGATGCGTTTGGTTTAAGGACCATGTGCTCCGAATTCATCTTCCTGCCATGTGGGCTCCCCAGGCATAGTCTAATGCATCCGTTGTTAGTGTCTGCCTGGCTGGAGGTAATGTGAATGGCTGTCCCTTGCTCTGGTGACAAGCCTTTGCCCACCATCGAAACTCCTGTTGCAGGCAGGGAATGAGAGTAATGACTGTTTCCAGGCTGTGGCAATGTTGAGTCAAAACACTTTTCAGGTACCACTGAAGTTTCCTAATATGCAGTCTTGCATATGGAATTAGTAGGATGCAGGATGCCATGAAGCCCAAAGCCTGCAGAATTTTTCTTGCAGATAACTGGGCCTTTGTTGCCAACATTTTGAAATAGGTAGTCAGTTGACTTTGTTTGTCTGGCGTGAGATAAGCCATCTGGGCAATTGTATTCAAGCTTGCACCCAGGAATATTATCTCTTGTGAGGGTACTAGTTTTGATTTCTTTTTGTTGACTGTGTACCCTAGGCATGTTCGAAGTTGTCAAAGGAAAAATATACTTTAAAAATGATCAAAACACGGTAGGTTCAGGTTAAGGCACTTTAATCTTGCAGCAAGGAGACAAAAACGTGCTAATACAGAGTTTGTCTAACCAGAAACAGGAAATACTTTCATTTTTATACATTCTTAAACTAGTTATGTCCTACCATGCTGACATAACAGATTACCACCTTTTTCATCATCATCTGCTGACCATCTTTCCCATGAATTTCTGCTGATTTATCAATTTTTATGTGAAACTTCCTGAGGAAAACAACATGGCCTTGGTTAGATACATGTTATGTTACATTCAAGATACTATGGCTAAAATCAAGCACGATGCTAGCAGTTCATTTCTCTAATAATCCTTTGTCTACTTTATCTCTAAATTACTACAGCTGCAGAGGTTCCACTCCTCTGGACAGAGCTGTTTGTCTGAAATCATTGCATTTATAACATAAGGCATTGTTCATTCATTCGCTTCTGACCTAGCAGATAAACACCTGCTTCTCAAGTACATTTCCACAAGGCATAAACAAGAATATTGCTGTGCTAGCAGTTACTAGGTCAGAGGGCAACTTGCAAGTTTCAGAAAGCATACTGCAGTTTTCAAAAAGCATCTTTTTCAGTCTCATATGAAACTCAATTTGTATAAAATACAGTGCATGAAAAATAGAATGAAAAGCGTATTAAAATATTTGATTATTAATTGGCATTAAGCATACACACATTAATACATATTTTTCTAACATTTCCCTCCTGTTAATACTTTTTTATTCTATTTTCAAAAAAGAATAAACAGCTTGCTTCTTTTCCTAACCTCTTCCATTCAGGATTTGCAGTTAAGAAAGTCATTCAGTTTAAACTTTTAAGAAAGTGTTTTGCATTCTAGCAGCTCTTCAAATTCAGTACTTTGATACATAGTCTCAGATACGGATATATCTATGAATTCTTTGACTAATCTCTTCATGCAGGGGATTCCACAACAAATACAAACTCCTATTAGGAGTAATCCTACCCCAATAGCAATCAATTTGTTCATAAAAATGGAGCCCCACCCCCCCCAAAGGCATTCTGGAAAAAGTCTGTCAGAGGGTTTGGGCCTGGCTTGGTCATGGCCGACACTTGCTGAATCACCTCGAGATGATTGTTAATCTCATGCTGATGGTCAGGAATAAACACACAGCATTCTTCTTTGATTAAAGTGCAAGTCCCACCTCTCGCCTCTAGGGTGAAGTCAAGAGCCATTCGGTTTTGGAGCACTACAGTTCTCATGGCATTCAGTTCATCAGTTATCAGTTCAAGAGCAGAAAAAGTCACATTACTCATTACTTCAAGAAGTTTGGACAGTTTTCGCAGCTCCCATATTGATTTAACTTCGCCATACATAGGTGATATACCTGCCCAGGATATAACAGCATCACTCAAGTCCATGTGCACAAGTTTGGTTTTCACATCACAATGGTCTTTTCAGCCTGCTTCAATTCGTCCCACTGGATTCTCAGGTTTCTTAACAGTCTTTTTGGTTACGTCTCGAGTATTTTGAATACTCTCTTGAGGCAAAATTGCAGTGTGTCGGATGGCCGGAACCAGGTACCCCAAAAAACAACTGCCAGACCAATTCTCAGGTAACCATTTATATGCTTTTTTACCACATACAAAATAACAATCCTCTACCTTAGTTATTACCTTGTTACAAAATGACTGCCCTGCATGAAACATTTTCCTATCTGTTACAGATAACTGTTTAAAAAGTACAGGATTGCGTTGTATCTGATCAATAGTCTTATGCATAGATTTCAAAAATGAGTCATAATCTGTACTACAAGATCCACTCAAATCATTTGCTTTTCTATAACATTTATACTGTACTGTAACATTACACTTGCTCCATCCCACTTGGATGGTATCGTTTTTATAGAAACATACAATTCCTTTTTATGTCACAGGCAAATACAGTGCTACCTTATCATGTGCTTTAATAGCAACTGTGTCAAAAAACAGATTTTCCCAGGTCTCATTGACCCCTAGGGGGGATAGCAGTCATTAATAAACCCCCGTATGCTGTTGGTATGGCTGTACAGACCCAGAAGTTCGAAACATTAAAAGTCTCTGCGTACACACATGTAATTGCCTGATAAGTGTTAAGTTCGGATGCCAGTTTATGTTTGGTTCATTACGTCTAATCAGTTCAACCTTTGTGGCAGGAAAAAGAAGTGGCCACAACAAAAATAACAGTGTGATCAATATTGCAATAAAAATGATCATACAAGTTTTCTGAGGTTGCTCAATGTCTCTACTCACTCTGTACCTGGCCATTTTGTTCTTGTTGTGCAACAGTAACAAAGTTTTTGTCCAGTTCAAAGTTTTTAACCAGTTTACAGTGCGTCAAATGAATCCAGGAAGCTCGCTCTGCGATCTTGACTGCAGTGGGTGTCGACAGTAGTACCTGGTACGGACCTTCCCACTTTGGAGAACTCCAATTCTTTCGCTTCACAATCTTCACCCAGACCCAGGTGCCTGGGGCTACTGGTGCTTCCAATTTCTGTTGCTCTTTATCTGAAACAGAATTTAACTGCAAAAGTTTGTTATTCAAAAATCACCTCATATACCCTGCAAGTGAACTGTCAGCCTCCTGCTCTGTAAACATGAGAGGTTTCCACTGAGGTGTATAATATGCCCTTCCAAACAAAGTTTTAAAAGGAGTTCATCCCTTTGCATTTGGAACAGTTCTCATGCTCAACAGTGCTAAAGGCAAACAGTGTACCCAGATTTTCTGTGTCTCAGTCATCAGCTTCCTAAGCTTGTTCTTCAACATCCCATTATGCCTCTCTACTAACCCTGCAGATTGGGGGTGGTAAGCACAGTGATTCTTTAACAATATCCAAAAATAGCGACTAAGTTGCTGAACCGTTTGGTTCACAAAATGCGTACCGTTATCACTATAAATCTTTTCCGGTATACCAAATTTGGGTATAATTTCTTTAACAAGGACCTTTGCAACAGTAGCTGCATCTGGATTTTTAGTTGGAAACGCTTCTACCCATTTGGAAAACATATCTATAATAACAAGGCAATACTTATTTTCACATTTATTCAATTCTATGAAATCCATACAAATAGTATGGAACGGATACGGTGGTGTAGGAAAATTCCCTTGCTTAGGCTTCAACGCCCCTTGTGCATGATGCTTGTTACAAACATGCTATGCTGCACAAAAATTTTTTGTATAACTGGTAAATCCGTAGGTTGTAAATACTTGATTTGCTAACTGTACCATCCCCGCTGTTGAGACATGGCTCTGCCCATGGCTCAACAACGCTGCATATCTAAACAAATTAGATGGCAAAATTGGTTTCTTCTCCTTGGAGATGTACAGTCCCTTTTCAAGGATTGCTCCTCATTTTATCCACTTCTGTTTTTCTATATTTGTAGTTAAGTGTCTGCATTGTTTTTAACATTTCTAAATCCAAAATCTCAGAGGGTTGTAATTCCTCACTCAAATGAAAAGTTTCTATGGCTGAAGCTGCCTGCTGCGCAGCTGTATCAGCCCATGCATTACCTTTTGAAATTCTGTCCTGTTGTTTTGTATGAGCTACGCATTTGCAAATAGCTACTTTTTTAGGTAACTGAACTGAATCTAACAAATCTAAAATAAATTGCGCATGATTAATTGGTTTACCAGTAGATGTTATCATTCCTCTATTTTTCCACTGCTGCGCAAAAACATGTACAGTAGAAAAAGTATACTGACTGTCAGTATAAATGTTCACATTCTTACCTTCTGCTAAGGTACATGCCCTTGTTTTTTTTTTAAATATTTTTATTCATTTCCAAAAACAAGAAAACATGAATGCAGATTATTTATGACAATGAAGTATTTACAAATTATTTAAAAAGGTAGGCTAAAACCTCTAAACAGATATCAAACATTAAAACCAAAATAAAGTATTTACAAGGGTGTCTATTGTTGACATATAATTGACTTTCTATACAATTGTTTCCTGATTATAATCTGCTGCAGTCATTATTCTCCAGTATTTCAGTTACTTTTTGCCATGCTACATATAATGATGTAGTTCTTTCAGTTCTTCCTTTAATAGTGTTCATTTCCAATTGCAATACTGCTGACACCATATTCATGAATTGCTTAAAAGTTGGAGAAGCTTTGGATTTCCAGTTTGATGTAATGTTCTTCCTTGCAATAGCTAGGAGAGTCCATAAGATTACATATTTTGTTCTTGGCACACAGTCAGGTACAGGTGCATTAAACAAAATAATAGATTTGGAAATCTGGAATTTTTCATTGAATACCATTTGCAGAAAATAATTTATTTTATTCCAATATGGTTTAATCAAATGGCATTTGTAGAACATATGTTGCCAGTCTGCTTTTATTGATTAATCACATCTCCAGCAGCCAATATTTTTCTTAAACATAAGTTCCATTTTATGAGGGGTTACATAAGATCTGTGTATGAATTGCCATGTAAAAAGTCTCCAATGTAATGAAAGTAATGTCTGCTTTGGAGAGAGAAGAATTAGCTTTTTATCTCTGTCATTTGGCACATGTCCATTAACTGATCTATAATAATTCCATATTTTGTCATTATTATGCATTTTTATTTTTTGTTTGTTTTATAAATAGATGATAAGTATCCCTTTCCAGTAATGGGTTGATTCGTTAGTAATATTATATGTTCTATAAGGTTAGGAACATTTTGTCTTATTGATGGTTGCATTGTTTCTTGTTTGCTTAATATATACTGTCTTAATTCTTGTACATGTAACCACGAACTATCTTCCATATTTAATTTCTGTTTAATCTGGTCTATTGTCAGAGGTTTCCCAGAGTTTAGCAATTGATGCCAATATATTAATCCCTTTTCTTTAAGCATGTTGACTACTTCCATATTAAATGTTATTATATTACCTTGTGTGTACATTACTGGATATAAAAGAAATGACCATGCTTTAATATCAGGATTGCTATTAATAAGATTTTGGAAAATTTTTAATGTATAAGTAATGTATTTGGAACTTATATTTTTATTCTTATGTATCATTATATATTCCTTCATCAGCCATAGAAAATTGTTTGGTATGAAATCTGTATACTTTTTTGTTACTACAAATCCTGATTTTAACCAGATTCTCTCATGAACTAGCTTCCATTTTGATGTATATTTTGTATTTAGCCATAATGATATTGTTTTAATAATGGATGAATGCAAATATATTTCTATGTCTGGTAAACCTATGCCACCTATATCCCAATCATCTAGATGATACTTCATAGCTATCCTTGGTTTTTGGATACCATAGGAATCTTACCATTAAATCATTTAATTGTTTTAGGTGCAATTTAGCTGGTGGCAAAGAACAAGCTTGTATGACATAAAGAATTTTTGAAATATGATCATTTTAATTATATAAAGCCTTTCTTCCATTGAAAAGAAGAATTTATTCCATCTTTGTATTAGATTTTTAATATTATTTAAGGTCTCTTTATAATTTGTTTCAATTGTAGTATCTAGGTTGTTAGTTATTATAATTCCCAAGTATTTAATTATATTATCGGTAGAGATATATTTATGGTATTTTTATTTAGATCTTTTTTATTAGTATTTATAAGCAATACATTTGTTTTGTTCTCATTAAATTTAAGACTTGAAAAGTTTTGAAAGTTTTGAATTGAGTCCCATAATGCTTTTAAACTGCTATTATTATTTTTAAGGTAATTAAAATATCATCAGCAAAAGTTGAATTTTAAGCTCTAGGCTGTTGTCTAGTTGTATTCCTTCAATATTTTTATCCATATGTATATTATTTGCTAAGGGTTCAATGACTAGCAAACAATAACGGAGAAAGAGGGCAGTCTTGTTTTGTGCCCTTAGTTATTTTAATAGATTTAGACAGACAAGATCCCAGTTTTATATAAGCCAATGATTTTTCATATAATGATTTTATTAACAAAGTGAAGTTGTTTCAGAAGCCATATTCTTCTAAAACTAACCACAGATAATCCCAGTTCACTGAATCAAATGCGCTATTTATGTCTAAGCTAATAACATTCATTTTTTTTTTGTGACATTTATATAATCAGTTAAGGAAAGAATTCTTTTAATGTTGTCATAAGTGTTCCTATCTTTTATAAAACCTGTTTGATCCTCCTCTATCAAAAGTGGTAGTAATTGTTTTATTCGAGCAGCATGTATTGCCATAAAAATTTTATAATCTATATTAAGAAGTGAAATGGGTCTGTATGATGAACATTCACTGGGATCTTTATTTTGTTTCAGAATTGGTGATATTAATGTGTACTTCCAAGAAGGAGGAATGTATTTACCATTTTAACTGATGTAAAGACATTCAATAACAACAGCAAAGCCTCATTTGATAGTAATTTAAACATTTCTGGGGTGATATTATCTATACCTGGAGCTTTGTTTAATTTTAGCTTATTTACTTCAGCTTTAAGTTCTGTCATTGTTATTTGTTTATCTATTAGTTGTACCTGCTCCTCTAATAACCTAACTTTAACATTGTTTTTGAGAAAAGCTTTCAATGCTGAATGTGTTTCTGTTTTCTCATTTTGATTATTAAGTTTATGAAAAAATAGCCTAAAAGCTTCTAGTATTCCTTCTAAATCAGATACTTTCTTTTTGGTTTCTATATTATGTATTTCCTTGATTTTATTTGTTTTAATAATCTTTTTAGTCCTATTTGCTATTCTTCATTGGTTTTTAGGGTTCATTGAATAGTAACATAGTTTATTTTTTTCTAAGTTGATCATTGTTTTGTGGTGTAGTGTCTCTGAGTATTTTTATTAGTATCTTCTAGTTCTTTTATTAAGTTGGTGTTTCCATTTTGAATATCAAGCTTTAAATTATCTACTTTTGACTGTAATTCCATTAATTCCTTATTCCACTGTTTTTGTTTATTTTTATACCATCCCACCGCTCTTCCATATAGGTATGCTTTCAATGCATCCCATATATATATAGTTCAGATACATCTTTTGTAAGATTGATATCTAGGAATGTTTGTGTCTCTTTAATATAAAATTCCTTAAAATCTTTGAGATTTGTTATGTAAGATGGTATTCTTGTTACTGATATCCTTCTTTTGAAACATAAGTCTATCTCAAACGTTATGGTGTTATGGTCCGAAAATGGACATGAAATTGTCTCGACTTTATTTAATTTAGAGGTTAAATCCTTTGTTATGTACACTCTATCTACTCTAGAGTATGTATTATGTCTATGGGAAAAATGTGTAAAGAATAGTGAATCTGGGATAGCATACTCATTTATGTCAACTATATTAAAAGTTTCAACAAACTCAGATAACAACTTTGTTAAAGGTGATCTCTTACATGTAGTTTTAGTATTTGTGTCAGTTTCTTTTATAATGCAATTGAAATCTCCAGCTATGATTAAATTGCCTTTGGTATATTGTACAATGTCTTCTAAGTGTTGTTTGGCCACTCTAACACCTAGTCCTGGTATCCAATAAATATTCACTAATGTATATATCATTTCATTGATAGATATTGTCACTAGACAAAACATTCCTGAGTTGTCATATGCCCTTGTTAAGGCAATCAATTCTGCCGCTTGTGCAGATAAGTTGTGTGGTAAAGATTTTGCTTCTAAAGTTTCAGTATCAGAAATGACTGCATACCCCACTAGGTTCTGTCCTGGAGGACCCCTCCTTCACGAGCCGTCCACATAGTATGTCACCTCGGCATCATCCAAGGGAACATCTGTAAGGTCTTGTCTAGGTAATGTCTTTTGCTCAATCTCCTGCAGGCAGCAATGTGGTTTGCCATCTGCAGCGATTGGAAGCAAAGTTGATGGATTCAAAGTTGTGCATCGTTCAATTGTCATATGAGGTTGGCTCAACAGTATGGTCATACAGGAAAGATGCCTAGCTGGAGAAAGATATGCTACTTTTTCTTGCAGTAAAATAATTGCGACTGCATGAGGCACTCTCAATGTGAGAGGGTGGAATAGCACTACTAAGGCCGTAGCCTGCACTGCCATTGCAGCTGCAACTACTGCTTGTACACAGTGGGGCAGGGATCGCACCACTGGGTCTAACTGTGATGAATAGTAAGCTATGGGGCGTTGTTTGTCCCCATGTTGCTGTGTCAATACTGATGTCATATAACCTTGCTTACAGTCTACAGTTTGAATAAACTGCTTGTGATAGTTTGGTAATCCTAGAACTAAGGATGATGCTATCAGTTGTTTCAGCTTACAGAAAGCTGCTTCTGCTTCAGGTGTCCATTGTAATAAATCCTGTGCTGCCATCGGCTTCTTAAATATTAAATTGGCCAGTGGAACAGATTCCAAAGCATAGTTCGCTATCCAACTCCGACAAAAATTAGTAGTTCCCAGGAAGGACATCATTTCCTTCTTGGTAGTTGGTCTAGGTGCTTGTAAAATTGCTGTTTTTCTATCTTCATCTAATATTCTACCTTCTTTGGATATTACATATCCCAAGTACTTAACTTGTTTTCTCCAAAGCTGTAGCTTGTCTTTGTTTACTTTGTGACCTTGAGTAGCTAAAAATTGTAATAAAGCTATCGTGTCCTCTTTGCATTCTTGCTGGGTGGGGGCTGCTAGCAGAATGTCGTCTACATAAAGTAAAATCTGACTACCTTTCGGTGGGATAAATCCCGCCAGGTTGCTTGGCATTTCTTGTGCAAATATTATTGGACTTTCACAATATCCCTGTGGTAATCTTGTATATGTGTACCGCTTTCCCTGAAATGTAAATGCAAACCAATATTGGCTGTCAGAGTGTATCGGTATAGAGAAAAATACATTACTAATGTCTACCACTGAAAAATATTTTTCCTCTGGCTTTAAATCATTCAATAAAGTGTGTGGATCTGGCACCGTTGGTGCCCTGGGTATAACTGCATTCTTTACAGCTTGCAAATCTTGGACCATACGCCATTCCCCGTTTGCTTTCCTGACAGGAAATAAGGGTGTATTACATGGTGAATCAGGAGATTCTATTAAGACTCCTTCCTTAAGTAAGGCTGCTATAATAGGCTTGATTCCTACCTCTGCATCCTTTCTCAAGGGATACTGTCTTTTCTGGGGTCTGAAAGCTGACTTTGGCGTTATGGTAACTGGTCCTGCTGTTCGTATTGTCCTACATCTGATTTCCCTGCTGACCAGAGAATGTCTGGTATGTCTCGCAAGGCTTTTTCCTCTTCTTCCAATAAGAGTAATACTCAGCTATTCTCACTAGCCTGTGAGTGTACAGCTGGGTGTGTCTGTGTAATCCAGTTCAATTTCTGTTTCTGTACTCCTTGTTCGGAGAGCTCTAAGTCTGTCTGCTTTTCCCACCTTGTGACTTTCTCACCTAAGTCTGCCCATTTCAAATTTTTATTCTTAGTTAAACTAACATGTGGCAGTTGATTAGATTTGTAAAGTGCTAAAAATTCCTGGGGCAATGAACAGCTTGCTACATTGTTTCCTTCTGTATCCCAGTACAAATTTCGCAGCACTAGTCTGTTTGCGTGGTTCTGAAATAACTCCTGCTCATAGTCTTTATCAGGTCCTGGTCTATTACAGTAATATAAAGTACAATGCAACAAATGCTGTTTGTCAATGTTGAGGGAGGGGGACTTACTGATGGCTACGTTCATCAGTTCTTCGGTTACTGCCCCTGGACCAGTTGTAACTAAGTCCTGGCTGTACCAATAATACGTTTCACCCTCCGGTCGCACTACAAAAGTATCCATTTGTTGCTATGCTTCCATACCCTGCATAGTTGGAACTACGGCTATGCCAAATATCTGCATCAAGTCTCTACCCAAAAGATTTACTGGGCATTTTGCAGAAACTACAATTTTACTTTTCTGGGTCATTCCTGAAACGGGGTCTGTTATTGCTATGTCATGGGAGAGTGGCTCCCGATACAGCTGTCCATTAGCTGCTTTCACTAGTATATAATCTGGTGATTCTGAATCTTCCGGTAACTTGGAAGGGTGTATCAGGGTCCGTGAAGCCCCTGAGTCACACAGAAATTTAACTTCCCTCCCCTCTACCAGAAGCGTCACTTCCGGTTTCATGTCTGCTAAGTAAAGCTCTAAGCTCAAAAGAGCTAGGTCTAAAATTTCACCTTCTTCTATGTCTGTGAATTCATATACATCCTCTTCTCCTGCTATCATATTTGCACTTATCTTTCCCTGCTTATTCTCATCCAATGATTCCTGACTATCATATAGTCATTCCTCCTTATTTTCTGTAGTCACCTTCTTATTTAGCCTGCAATCCCTTGCTAAATGTCCTTTTTCCCGCACTTAAAACATTCACCTTTTTTCTTTCTTTCTTCAAAGAGATTGTTTGGCAAAGTCATTTATTTTGTGTCATTTTACTTCTTGTTCATACTTGAGACAAACTACTGAAGGAGTTGCTGGTGGAATAAATAATTTGTGTGTTAGGGAAGTGCTTGTACATACTTGGACAAGCTACTGATGGCTGGAGGCAAGTTCATAGATTGCAACTCCAATATCAAAGGAGAAGCAATGGATGTGCATACAAAGTGGATATCAGACTATCAACCTCAAAAACACCTCATTAGCATATGCCGCTTTACAGCATTTCTCATTTGCATCTCATTCATTTTAAGGCATTTCACATGAGCATAAATGGCCTCTATGAGTCTCATTGAAAATGTTATGAGATGTATGTTGGATAACAATTTATTTTATTTTGAAGATGAATTTTATCACCAGGTGTCAGGTGTTGCAGTGGGAGACATTTGTGTACCCTTTTATGCTAATTTAGCTCTAGTCTATTAGGAGATACATTTTTGTTTTTAATTCAAAATTTAAGCAGTACATCCTGAAGTATTTTTAATTTGGATGATATATTTATTTCATGGACAAGAGACAGCAATAAGCTCGAAGAATTGTTTTAAATAATTAAATTTGACTACTGATATTTTTTAAATTCACTTGCATAGTATCAGCCCACAAAATAAATTATTTAGACATCATTTAGATATAGAAAAATGAAGCTGAGAAGGCCTTCTGACTGCATGTATATAGGAAACCAACATTCTTGAATTCCTATGTACCCGTTATTAGTAACTGTCTTGGTTGGTAAAAGGCCAGTTTATTAGAATTTGTAGTCTAATGAGTGATAATAATGTATTTCATAATGAAATTGATAGAGTTACTAAGATGTTTTTGGAGAGGGGTTATTTTTGGAGAGGGATTATCACCTAAATATGTTGAGTCATCTGGCCAAGGAGGTTACTGAAAGAAGGAATGCTAAATTTAAACTTTTGTTGAGAAATGGTTTTTACAGGACCAATTATAAGATACACAGCTTGGACACTTTTTATCAGGCCATGATTATACCCAATACAAGCAGTAAGTACAGGGAATGTATTTAGGACACGATAATTAAACACTGGAACAATATACTACATTATGAAAAAAAAAAAACAATCAGTCATTAGGCGACAGACTAGTTTTCTCACACAGGAAGAGATCAACTTGAAAAATGTGCTTGAGAAATCCAGTAGGAAGCAGAGTTATATGTCTAACAAAGAAAAGAATATGGCAAAATATGGCTCTTTGTAAATACTGACATTACATTTGGAAAAGACCCTTTGTGTTAGTTCCAGGTTACGAGAGATCTATACTCTGTCCAGAATACTGTAATTGTAAAAGTGATGGGGTAGTTTATTTGGCTATTTATTCATCCTGTTTGGCATTCTGTGTTAGGATAACTGAAGGGCAATTATGTGTATGAATTTATGAACACCTAAGATATCAAAAAACATGGATAATGATTTGTTTAAGCACTCCAGTCATGTAGAAGTTTTAAAAGATTTTTATTTTTCATAATGGAGAGAGTCCACAAGTCACCTAGAAGTTGACACAGTATGAACACTCTCGAGTACAAAGAACTTAGATGGCAATTATCGAATGCCACAATGAGTCTGTTTCACTAAAGAGTCCACTATGCATGAGAGCAGCTACATTATGAAATCTATGTTCGTTTTTGAACATCATTCTATATATATATATATATATATATATATATATATATGTGTTCATATGTTCAACAAGATGAAAAAGGTCTGTTGAATCATTCATTCAATGAAAAACTTTTTTTAAAAAATCATTTTTTGGTGGGTCCAAGCTCCCACTCCCTTGACCATTGTATATACTAATTCAACAGCTGCTCAAACTTAAGGAAAAGGCCACTGTCTATAAATAAAATTCATACCAGCAATAGCTTTTAGTGGAGAATAATGACCACAGTGTACAGTATTGGCATGTCTAACCTAATAAGTTGAATACTTATCGATTTATAACTCATTGACTTATATGGCAGCTAAGAAGGGGACACAGTAATAGAGAAGCCGTCTAAATTGTTATAGCAAAACTCAACATGTACAACTGCAGGAAAATGTATACTGGGGAATGGACTCTATGGAAAGGGGTGGATGATTATCTCACAAGCAATTACAACATTTTTTTTTTACATCAGGCATGCTAAAGATAAGACAGGACAGAAAACAAGGAGCACAATGGGTGATAGTCAGCAACATAGTAGGAGAATGTCCTATATACATAGGTGGCTAAACACATCATAGACTCATTGATGCATATAACAACACATTTAATGTCATAAACCATGGGAGTATTAGTAGATGAAAAAGGAACACTTTAATATATATTTATAATTATTGTAATCCTCACAATTGTTGATTACTGATCCCCACTGGTGTGTGACTTGAGTGTATCATCTGTTTGTCTTTAATAGATATATGTCAATTATAGTAACCCGACTATTGGTCCAAAATCCATCCTTTGCTATAACTTAGTCTCTATCTGGCAGGAAGGAAAGTTTGCATGTATTTCTCAGACTGTAGAATATGTCATTGTTTGTAAATTATATTTTGCCGTGTGTCTGCATTAGCACCTAACGTGGTAACAAATCCTATACTGAAGTCTGTACTTTGCTCATGTAACTAATAATTTAGCAATATATCTCTACTGTAAGCCTCAACTAAATCTGTTGCTGTTGAATTACATTGATAGAATCATATGTGTATATCAGTTAGATACATCTGTCAAGAATATTTTGTTTATTTTGTTCTTTTCAATTTGATATCCAGGTATGCGAGCTGGTCAGCTGACCCTTTTATGTCACAACCCATGTATAATTTTACAACTAGGAAATCAAATAAATATATATGGTATACCAATAATTATTCCAATTGCATAATGGTTGACTGGCAAAAGTCCCAAAGCAAATGCAGATGCTGGGATTATAAACAGAGCAATATAATAAATATATATATGACAAAGGCTAAGAGTTCTGCAATATTAGAGTAGAGGCTTTTCAAAGAGTTTCTTTATTTCCAATATATACAAAGATTAACTGGATTCCAAAATGGTGGTCGGCTGATGAACTGCTTATACACAGAGCTCCCTACCTCAATCTATCTTCTTTAAGTTTGTTCTACTTTTGCAGTAGCTTGGGGATGTTCTTATAACAAAAGAAAGACGCTGAATCCTATCAGGCTCGGATTACTCAGCTTTTCAGCTTATCAAAATTGGTAAATCTGACTTAAACTGTACATTCTGTACTTCAGTGTCATACTTACAGAAATTCAGAAGGCCTGCTTCTTTCCTCAGCATTCCGGAGACCACATGGCCAGGCAGCAAAAATCTTCAATTGATCCTGTTATTATGGAGACACAAACATCAAAAGCCAAATCTTCAGCTATATTTTCACCAGAAAAGGAAAATATATCTAAAAGACAGAAAACCAATAAACAACAAGTGGAATCTAATAAAAATACTAATAACTTCAATGAAGATCCCAGTTTCCACATGGATGAATTAAAACAGGCCCTACAGCCCATACACTCAGCTATACAAAGCTTTTCTGATCAACTCTCAACTTTAGGAAAATCCATAACTCAAATTGTGGATAGAGTGGACATTCTGGAACAAAAAATGCAGTCTAACGAACTTCAAGTATCATCCCTTTAGGGCCAATTATCTGCCAAAGCAACAGCCATAGCAGATTTACAAGTGAAGATAACAGATCTAGAGGCAAGGAGTCGGAGAAATAATATTCTAATTAGAGGTCTCCCTGAAAAATATGACAATCAAGGCTTACTGAATATTTCAAAACAGATATTTCAAGCATTAACTCTCCAAGATGGTGATAACCATGAAATAATTATTGAAAGAGCTCATCGTGCTCTCCATAAAAGTCAAGACACTTCACTTCCCCGTCAAATTTATGTTAAGTTGCTCAACTTCCAAGATACACAAAAAATCTTATTTGCTGCCAAAAAACACAAATCCTTTATGTGGAATAATCATAAAATTTCCTTCTCTCAGGATCTACCCCTAATCATCAAGGAAAACAGGCAAAAGCTGGCTCCGTTTTGTTCAGACCTTATAAAAAGAAGTATCAGGTTCCAAATGCGTTATCCCAATAACTTAATCTTTTACATGAATGATGTGAGATTTTCTGCTATCTCTATAAATGAAGCTAAAGCAGCTTTTATTAAAGCTTTTGGCAAATCTCCTATTCCTTGAGAATATTAACGAAATTATACGAACTCCCAGGAATGCTAAAATCTTAGTATCCTTACCGGATGCTCAAAAGGCTAATCCGCGTTGCTGAAAATTAATCGAAGTGACTTCCTTGTATTAATGTGGCTTTTCTTACAGATGACAAAGTCTTCTATAAAGTTTTTTTTACTTATTTTTTCTATTTTTTACATTAGCTAATACTGGTTCCGTAATTATAGGAACACGCATCCAAATTCTCGTTTCTACTGGGCAGACTTTGGCAGTTACACTCATGAGTTCTTGAATTTTGGTCGTATCCTTGCCTGGGGCGCATAATTCGCATGTTTCAGGAGGCTGTCTCAACCTTCACCCTGAATCCTCAGCTCAGCAGGTGCATTGACGACGATTAAGCTAGAGCTCCTGTTTTTTTCTCACTACCTGGTGTCGTTAGGTGTCTGGGGTTTGTCATCTAGCATCATAAGTGCCTTACATGCCCTGTCGTGCTGCGTAAAGCTCTATTCATCTGTTAGCCTCCAGGTATGTGTGTGTTCGCTGAGTGCCTAAAAACGAAATGTCTATCGACAACGAACAGAGACAGTGGACCTCTTTTGCTGCGTAGCTCGTGGCTTGAACATGCTACTTTTTTTTTTTTTATGAGCTCATGATTAATCATTATATTTGCAATCAAGCTGCCAGCGAATATAACAAGCAATCTGCAGTGACGGAGGAACTCACCCCTCAGGGTTTTAGTCAACAGCATATGTTTATGGAAACACAGTGGAGCCTCCCTGTCTCTGACTTTTTTGTATTTAATACAGGCTACAATTTAATCTATTACACCTATATTTGATTTGTTTCGGTCTGTGCTTGCGACTCTGTGTGCTGGGTAGTTGAGCGTGGTTATGAATATATGGGTATACAAAGTGCTCAGCGCAAAGTACTTATGTTGTTGTGGTTGTTTTATTCTCAACTATATTTTATCAGCATTGGTCTGTAGTATGGTTGCCACCTTGTCAAATGCCCAAAGTGGGACATTGTTGGTACAAACATCAGAATTAGCAGGCTGAAACATACCCACGGCCAGTACAAAGAACAGAACTTCACTTTTTTTACCTAAATAAAAGCTTATTCTTGTAGCATTTTAGTTGGTTATTCTGTTTCTTATGACATTTAGGGGTTTCATATACAGAATAACTGTTCTATGAAACTATTACATAAAATATAGGAAATAATTTTGTCCTAAAATCTCAGGACATTTGCCTTTTTTACAATTTTTTTACAGGACACAGCTGCCCAAAGAGGGACTGTCCCTTCCATAGTGGGACAGGTGATAACCCTAGTCTGTATTGTTATTGGGGATTATCCTCAAGTGGGTAATGCTTTAATTGTGCACGGAGATGCTGTTTGTATTATACCTATTTCAGACCTTGGCGCTGTGGTACTATTGGTTCACACGCCTTGTACTTCATGGGATGTTTTTTTTTTTTTTTTTTTATTGATCTGTGATGTGGCTCTTAAGTGTACACAGAATTTTATTTGTTTTCCTTAACTATCTTAGTAGAACGTTTTGTGTTTCACAGTTTCAGCCTACATATTTAGTCACTTTTTAACCAGTTACGTATTTATAAGTTGATGTGGGCTTTGGAATTTCACTTGTAATGAGACTGGAGACTGTTTTAGTTATAGTCTGAGCTTCTGTCGTTGCACTCAGTGCTCTTTTATAGTCTTATTAACTGGATGTACTTGTCCTTAATGAGCTCTATTGCTCTTTAACTGCCACATAATGCTTTCTCAAATAAAGAACTGTTCTTCACATAGATTCTGCTTCATTATCAAGATCTAGAATCATCTAGGTTTGTTATATTCTCTTTGTTCAGTTAAATAACAGTTCAGTGTTCTATAAAGTGTATTGGTCTTCATCCTCTGTTCTATTATTCTAGAATCTAAGTACAATAGTCAGTTATATTATATATTGTTTAAGTCCTCTGTTTTGAATTAAATTTAATCTAGGACTTCCTATTACTTACTCATATTGTGTTCATTAATATATAGCTACTTGGATGCTCTTGTGTGTGTTGTTGGCTCTTTAGGTTGACGCTTTCTTGGAATAACAGTAGTTTGTACATATGTATAATATTTTTCTGGTTTTGGAATGTGTGTTTTTATACTTCTTCTCTCAAGGGGTTTGGGTGGTTAGGCACTGGGGATAGTAAGAAGAAGTTTTTTGCTACCTTTACTGATATGTTTAAATTGTGTGTAAAGACAGTACTTTCTCGGATATATACACAACTCACCTTATTAAACCTCATGACAATATATTCACTACACTCATTATTCCACTCAGATTCTTTCACAATCACTAAACTTTATAATGCTCCACTATTCACATTTGTCTGTTTGAATACATGACTTGGGCCATTGATAGTTGGAATGTTAAGGGTTTACAAAACACTGCAAAAAAAAATCTATTACTTCATCTTATTTTCAAATCCCAGGCTAATATTTGCTTCCTACAGGAAACACATTTGTCAAAAGTGGGATGGGAGAAAGTTTCCACCAGGAAATGGATTAGAACTATTATAGCAGATGGTGATAGCACAAACTCTAAGGGGGTAGCCATTATTATTAAGAAACAATTTCAGGGCACTATAAATGAAATCAAATCCGACAAGTATGGTAGGTGGTGCTATTTTACTTCTATTCTCCCTGACACAAATAAACCAGTTCTTTTTCTAAACCTCTATGGACCTTGTTCCCAACAACACACCTTCATATTAGAAATTCATAATATCCTTAGTTCGTTCCATAATTATCTATATATAATAGGTGGGGATTGGAATGCGGTAATAAATCCTAATTTAGACCGTACCAGTAATTCTTTATCATATAACTTTCAAGCCTCTGTAGCTCTAGAAGAACTTATTTCAGACTTTTACCTTATGGACACTATTGCATTTAGTAATATCTTAACCAAGGACAACTTATACACTTTCTACTCCAACTGCCATAAATCATGGTCACGTCTTGACTTTTTTTTAGTTTCCAACTTTTTTTCTAAATTTAACAACACCTTCACCAGTGAACCTAGATTTTTATCAGATCATGCTAGAATATCCTTTAAAATTATTTTTACACACACTTCTTTTTCCTATTCTAACTGGTCCCTTAATAATAATCTATTACATAGCAAGGAGATCCTAAAACAAATTAATAGCACACTTTCTGACCTATATTATAATCTTGATAATTCTCAAATTGCTCCTGATATACAATGGGCAGCCTGTAAAGCAGAGTTAAGAGGATTTCTGATCAGTAAAGCCTCATTCTTTAAAAACTCAATAAAAAAGAATCGGATCTCCTCCTAACACTAGCATCCCTAGAAAAAAAACAGAGAATACAATCTGACCCTAAGTTGGAGGATTTGATTAAAGAATCACGCAAAGAATTACTGGACTTACACTCTCATAACTACTCTCTTCAGGAACAAAGATTTATTGCAACATATTCTGAATGGGCGTAAATTCCCTCGAGAACTCTTGCTAGAATACTTAAGAATAATAATGGTGCTGCCAAAATTTCCATTCTCCAGTATAAGGGGAAACTCTACAAATCAGATTCTGAAATGATCCAATTATTTCATGATTTATACTCTGATATTTATAGTAAGAATGAACACACTCCCTTAAACCCCCAAATAGAAACCTTTCTCAATTCAATTGCAGTTCCCTCTCTTAATTTAGATCAATCGTTCCTCTTATCTGCCCCGTTGGATATTCAAGAGATTCAAAATGTCATTAGCAATCTCAAAGTTGGCAAATCTCCTGGCCCAGATGGTTTTACCACCAACTTTTTTAAAACCTTTAGTTTAAAAATTGCCCTATTCTTCTCAAGATATTCAACTTTATTATAAAAGAAGGAATTACTGACTTACATTGGAATATCTCAAAACAATTTTAATTCTAAAAAACAATCAAGATAAAACAGATCCTCACAGCTATAGACCCATCTCGCTTATTAATGTAGATATTAAAATATTTGCTGCTATTCTGGCTAACAGACTTAAACAGATAATGCCACATATAATTTCACAGGATCAAGCTGGATTTATGTCCAACAGACATACATGGGACAATACTCTAACTTTGGACTCTTTAATACACTTTACTAAACGAGACAAAAATCCGTTATATGCCTTGACTCTTGATGCCTCAAAAGCATTTGACAGAGTAAATTGGGACTTTCTATTCCTCACCATGTCCCATTTTAATATTCCTAAATCTTTTTCAGATATGATCAGAATTCTTTATACAAATTCTTACACCTCTTTATTCATAAATAAAAAAAGATCCAATACGATTCTGATTACCAATGGAACAAGGCAAGGCTGTCCGCTTTCCTTTTTAATATATTTATCGAACCTTTCTTCCTATACATTGTTCAGAATACACACCACACGATCCCCAAAATATTAAACACACAAGTTGCATTGTCGGCTTTTGCTGATGATTTGAATTTATATTTTCACTATCCCAACTCTGACTTACCCAAAATTATAAATGCAATTAATATTTTTTCTTGTGCCTCTAGCCTCCAAATTAATAAGAAAAATCTCATATCCTCCCAATTAACCCTGACGCTCATAAATCCTTCTTTTTCCCTGAATCTTCCTTCCACATTTCATATAGTATCAAATATCTCGGTATTAATTTTGAACACAACCAAGCCTCTATGCTTCAAAATAATTTACTAAAATCTTGGGCTTTTATTTGCCAAGACTTACAGAGGTGGAAACTTTTGAAATTAGCATTTCTTTCTAAAGTTGCCATTGTGAAAATGAATATTTTACCGAGACTTCTCTATCAATTTAACGCTACTTAATATAATGATATCGAATAACCTATTCTCCAAATTTAATAAAAACATAGCAAAATTTCTCTGGTTTCCTAAGAAAGTCAGGATCTCTTATTTTAAACTTACTTTCCCCAAAGAGAAAGGAGGAGTGAGTCTTCCAAATTTTCATCTGTATTATACGATCATCTCCTCAAACAGACTATGGTCCATTTCAAACATGAATACTAAATCACACACGCATATTCCTGCCTGGGTGATGATTTGGCATCGACATGTGACCTCCAAAAAAATCAACCCGAAAGCTATCCCATTTCTTTCCCATATTTCTATATAACTCCAAATTACTCCCCTTACTGAAGCACAAAATTAGATTATTCCAAAAATTGATTAAGGATATTAATTTGGAAAATACTCTTCCCCTCCTACAACCTCTGCATCTTAATCCAAATCTTAAAATCAATAACAATATGATTGATCTCTGAATTCCCCCTTATCACGGACCTTACGGTGTGGGACCTTCTCAAACATAAGTCTCTATCGATTGCAGAACTACGTGTAATCCTCAAGGTCAATAATAAATACACAGTCATTCTCCGTCAACTACTAGAACTCATATCCTCACAAGTTGTCTGCATTCCATCTTATACACGGGAAATAAATAAACTATCCGAAATTATTTCTTCACTTTCAAACCCCATAAAAACCATCTCCTCCTCCTACAAGTTACTGAAACCATTACTCTACAATAATAATTGCCTCTTCTCCACCTACTGGGACAATATAAGTTCTCCTATCACAGAGGATCAAAAACTACTAGCCATAAAACCACTCTAGAACTTGCCCCTTCAAAAATTATTGTATACCCAATTGATGTTGAATAACAACTCGTACTATACACCTGTAATACTCAATAAATTTAATCCTAACAATTCCTCTGCTTGTTCATGTTGCCCCTGTCTAAAAGCAGATCTTCTCCATATTATGTGGCACTGTAACCACTCCTATAAATTATGGTGTTCTCTCAAAGTGCGACTAAAAAAAATGGGTTACTACAGTTCCACACTCTCATGGGAAACAGCCATATTAAATATTCCACTATTCACGATGCCTAAATTACATTTGCACATTTTAATCACTTTTTGTTCTCTGATCAAACTCTACATCACTAATAATTGGATGGATCGCACAAAAATGTCTTGGCAGGGTTTCAAAGAGATGGCAATTAAACATATATCAGCACAAAAACTTATTACGCTTGGTCTTAGGAAGAAAGTTTATTTCACCAATCTATGGAAATGTCTTTTGGATGTAATTTTATGTGACTAATGTTTTATCTCCACACTTTTTTTGTTATTCTTTTAGATTTGCCCTTTGGAGTGGCATTATTTCATGCTTACAGTTTTTCGGCTCTGTCTTTATACATATAAAGTAGCATGGTGTATTTTTTTTTTTTTTTTTGTGTAAATAGTTTGTTTTTGTATGTATGTATTGTTTTTTATTTGGAAAAATAAAAAAAAATTATTTGAAAAAAAAAAAACAAAGATTAACAGTACTGGTTTAGAATGTATTGATATAAAATGCATTAATTTATCCAGTGTCTCAGAAGCACTCACTTTTGCAAATAAAGTGTGAGAGCCTTCTTAAAGGTTGATAAAGATGTAAAGTTTTCTTTCTTTTTTATTTCTATGGATAGTTAGTTTCATATTGCTGATCCTAACCTGGAAAAGGCTTTTTCTTTAATTTCAAGTTGAATCTAGGCCTGACTAGTATAAGTGTGTTTTCCTGACTGCTTGTAAAGGAGTAGTTTTGTTACCCTTATTTGGAGCTTTCTGTTAAGGTGGGGTATAATATGCAGATAGTAGTAATGGATAGCCAGTATGCCTTGTCATAGAGGAAGCCATTGTGGCAATTCATATCTGCCAGGAGGGTAGATTTAAATATATTGTTCTTGGCTGCTTGGATTTTTGGGTATTGTGTGAAGAGAGGAAGAGTACAGCTAGCAGGGCATATTTTATATTTGGAATTAGCACAGTTTTAGCTAAGGCCATATAGGGCTGTGGAGGTAACCCTTCTGTGTGAGTATTGAGTCAAGATATTTCTTTTATGTAACATTAAGAAAAATAAGTGGCATTACTTGACAAAAGTTTGCTAGTGCATGAGAAGAAAGAATTGATGCTGATTTCTTTGGAAAAGAGAAATTCATTTTGGATGCTGAAGTTTAAACTATAAATTGTGGAAACAAATATAATTGCATGCAATCCCCCTGCATCTGAGCTGTTTCTGCAGTTTCTGTACAAAATAATTAATCAGTTCTGAATGAATGCAGTCAAAACAATTATTTTACAATACATATTTATTCAAGACTATAGTTTATTTCAAGGCTAATGTAGCACTGTTACCAAACACCTACAAAATCAAGAATGCCATAACTGTTACTGCTAATTTCTTTCCAGTGCTGATATTTCTAAACCTTCCCTTTTCAGTATATTGTTTAAATGTAATTTGAAGTGCCTACTCGATAGACAAGTGGCAGGGAAAGCAATGTCTATGATTCTAAGTTTAGGAAAGGCTGCAATTTCTATATTTTATTTACCTACAGTCAAATGCATTTCTGTTTGAAGCTTGGCCCAGTATTTATATGACCTTCTTTAAGGCATACAGTCTTACAAAAAAATTAATCACAGTCTCTTTTTTTTTTTTTTTTGTCAGCAGTATGGATACTCAGCCCCTTCCCCTCAACATGCATATTAAACACTCCCCTATGTTCAGACACCTAGGAGCACAGCAAAGCAACCAGACATAAACATGGCTAACTCTTACCAATACAAATTGAAATACTGTACCTAAATACTAGGAAACTGTATTTCCACTGAGCATAGAAAGCAGCTTGAAGATTTTAAGATTCAAGACATGAGCCCCTGCTGAGCTGTCAATCAAACCACATCTGAAAAAAAATCTGTTGACAAATCCATTAGAAAGCTGACATCAAACAAAGAAAAGAGCTGTTAAAAATCAAGTCAAGACAAAGAAGTCAGCTCTTTATTTTACTAACTTTCAAAGAGTGTAGTATCCCAGCAGGTCTTACTCGAGAGACAGAAAGATAAGGAAAGACAGCAGCACTAAAGACAGGCTAATTAATGAATGGTGCTCGTTAAGTCATACTGCCACAGTGCGGAATATTTTAAGTGACTGATCTTAGGGAAAGCATCTGTTTGAATGCTTATGAGATATTTTGTAGCATTCCAGGTCTTCTTTAAATACTTTTTATAATCATCGTTTGTGACATGAGGAAGGTCAAATTAAAAAACTATTCTTCTTACTCTGTATGTGAATACATACAACTCACACTGTTAACAGTGATTTGTTCATCACATTTACTACTACCCACAGTATGAATCTTACATTTTCTAGTGCAGGATTTCTACTTTTTTCCCCGACAGCATGCTTCTGTATCCTATAGCAACTGCAAGATCTTCTCAGCATTTTCCTCAAATGGCCAGTTAATGAAAAATAAAGGTAGTGCTCAAGGAAAGCAAACTGTAAGTGCATTTCACACACTATTCCAAATCAAGAAGGAAATCGCAATTGAATAATGTTCACGGAAGTGGAAGAAATGTAGAACTGCTTAAAGAAACTTTTTTGTCACATCTTAAACACTTGACAGCACCAAATAAGTGTCTATGATCACATAGTGAAGCATTAAGAAAAACGTTGCATTATTAATTCATAATATTTTAAAGATAACAAATGCACACACAGTAAAGTACAATTTCCCTTATGAGCACACAGAGATCACAGTCGATCTGGGGCTGATTTCTCCCTTTCTCTCTAGATCCTTAGTAAGACTCCCCACTGGCACAACTATAGGGTAGAGATCTCAGCTAAGTAGTCATGCCAAAACCTCCAGTGCCCTCTCTGTCCAACCAGTGCTTCGTGTCCCTGCCCAAGTAGCTGACACACACACACTTTGAGATTTGGTTTATATACAAACACACAGACACTCCTGGGGAAGGCTGGCACAGGTTCTCCAGCTATGCCCCCTCCTGCCAGGCTATACAGTAGTAATCACTGCCACCAAATACTCTTATCAGTTACTAAAAAGGCCCTTACCAAAGGGTGTCCAATTATTACTGTGCAATATTATTATCCAATTAGTAAGTGTGATTAGCAGCAAGGCTTATTTGGAGTGGCTTTGTACAGTATCACTATATACATGCAATGTACTCTAGAGCTTAAATTATCTCTACACAAAACAACTACAGTTGAAAGGTTTAAAAATATTTAATAATAAATAATGAAAACACAATACAAATGTTCTCAATTCAACACAGTGCTAGTCAAGAGTTTAGAAATCACAGGAAATGCTTAAAATAATACTGTAGAATAGTCTGACATAAATATAGAAAACAGCCAGACTAAATCTGACTAAGTTCCTATCTGACGCTAAGAGCAATCACAGTTCTAAATAAACTTACATATAAAGCAAAGGCAGAGTACTGGTGAGTGGTCAGTTCTGAAGACAATTGCAAAATGCTCTGATTCTCTCTCTCTGAGAAAGTCTTAAAAATAATACATCACTACTGACTCATTCTTCTCTGGTTCCCAGGCTAACAGAAATTCACAGTTTTAAAATTTCTTTGATCTTGCACCTGGCCAGGAAACTACTGCAATAAAATACATTATATATGTAAAATGTAGCAATTAACTCTGGTCTCAAAACAATAGAAGGAATTCCTCAGTCCAGACATTATGTCTCCGAGCTTTAAGATCAAACAGTCATACAATGCTTGACTTATCAGCTTTCTTCCAGCAGAGTGTACTGTAGTTACATTTTTGAAGTTCAACATTTAACACAGTTTTCTTACATTTAACAGGACAAGCTTGTGGATTAAATTCATATATTTAAAATGACATAGAATTATGTACAAAATCTATCTATCTAGGCTGGCAGCCTTCACATATCTTCACACATGGCACTACTCATTTTGTAAGATTGTTTTACCCTCATAGTGAGCCGCACTTAACCTCCTAGTGGACACCAATTATGTTTCACCTGAAAACTAAACCTGAAATCAAAACTGGTTTCATAATTTGTTTTCTAAACCAGCAGCTCACAGTAAAATGAATTTCAGGAAGCTCAGTTAGATAAATTTAACTTACAATACAAATACTGTCCGATTGCTTTGACTGTCACACTTCTGACAGAGAAGTGTGACAGTGATCAGGTAGATTGAGTGCACTATCCTATGTCCTGTGGCAGTAGACCTGGTTGCACAGTACTGTCCAACTGTACAGCTACCTTTGTTAGTGACCTCTTCAGTCAGTTGGAATGTTCCATGTGATCCATGCCACAATACTGTTCCATGGTAGGGTTTTGTGATGAATGCAGCTTACACTCTTAAAACAGTTACTTCATTTGCATGTGAGCTACACCTACATGTCCTTTCTATTCATCATCATAAATATCCATCTAAATGTACATTGTGATAATATGAAAGATTACAATATGGCAGACAGTCTAGGATAAAAACTATCAAGTGATGGTTTACAAGAACATGCTTTGGAATGAATCATTGTAGATTTCTTCCTTCATTGTTTGTAGCAGAACAGACACAACATTTTGAGGAACACTTACAAGGAAAATAGCATGAAGCCTACAAATGGAAGGCATTTTACCAAGGACAATTCAGAGTAAAGGAAAACACAACACATTTCCATCCATAAACATGAGTAATTTTAAATGAGTATTTCTCAAAATGCAAACACTGTTTCCCTGTATATGTTCCATAGCAATATTACTCTTTATCTTTTTGACATACTATTAATAGTTCTGCACAGCTTTTCAAAGGTAGCTTCCATCTACTGGGAGGCGGATTACTGTGTTGTCTGGCAATATGGCTGCCATTGCATGGAATATAGATTTAATGGTTTAGTCTGCAGTAATTAAAGACATCCTCCATGTCGTGGTTTAAATGAAGCCAAATGAAGTAGAAGTGTGCATTGATTAATGAAGGCAACAATATGCTGAGCTCTGAGTAAACTGGAAAAAATATTTTTGGGTATAGCAGGCATGAGAGAATACAAGGCAGGCCAGTGTGCTGAAGTTTATTCTGTGAAGTCAGGTGCTGCACTGGATAATAGAGATATAGCTGGATAAGAGAAGTAATGCAAATGAAGGATGGGGGGGCATGAATAGGTGATACAGGGTATATGTTAGAAATGGCCAACTGAAAGACAAAAGCATTGATTTGGAGGGCAGCTCTAATCGAAGCACACTACTCCCTAGAATCTCTCTTCAACCTAGAGAATACTGACATCTATGCAGTCACTGAGACATGGTTTAAAGACATGGAGAGCACACCAACAGTGCAAGGGAAAATATTAAGATACAGCCAAACATCCTAATACTGGGTGAATTCAACTACCCTGCCATTAATTGGGAAAACTACTCAGGCACCAACACCTTTGCCCAATGGTTCTTGGTATTCATTAATTCCAATGCCCTGGATCAACTGATCCATAGTCCCACCAAGGGCTGAAATATCCTAGAACTGGCCATTACCAACATGGGAGATTGATGCTCCACACCAGTGGTCACCCCCTCGTTGGACAGGTCTTACCATAATCTAATCACCATTGACATCCACATCTCAAACCACCACCCAGTAAGGAAACCTCCATAAAAAACTTCTCCAAAGCCAACTTCATGCTCTTCAAGTCAGAAGTGACAAAATTCATGACAGCCATGCAGATGGGAACTGAAAGTTCAACTGCTGAATCCTACACTAAGGCACTGTATGACCACATTTACTCATGAATGAAGCAGGCCATTCCAAATAGAACCAAGACAGTCTCCTTCAAAAAAAGGAACCCGACCTGGTGCTCCCCTGCCATAAACAAACTATACAACAGAAGGAAGAAACTACTGCAGAAAAGGGGAAAATCCCAGGATGCAAAAAACTCCCTTACCAGCCTCAGTAAGAAGCTGAGATTCCTCATAAAATCCCCCAAAGCTAGTTATGAAAATAAAATTGCCAAAGATTCCAAGGTCAACCACAAGGCATTCTATAGTTATGTCAAAAATCGTAATGGCAATGCTCAGATCTGCTATGAGCTACAACAGAATGGCATAAAATATACTGATCCCAAGGATACTGCCAATATCCTGGCAGATCGATTTATTGCCAACTTAACCCCCTCTTACCCCCTAAAAGGCCCATCTCAATACCATAAGACTGCCAAATTCCAGTAATCATGGCCATACATGTAAAAAATGCACTCTCCAAAACTAAGAATACAGCATCCATGGGATCAGACGACATCCCGGGCTGTGTACTACATGAATAACAAAATGAACTGGCACCTCACCTAAGTGTCATGTTTAATCATAGCCTCACCTCAGGCTTCGTGCCCAATGAGTGGCACACAGCTACAGTTATCCCACTCCACAAGGGGGGATCCACATTGGATCCTGAGAACTATTATTCCATCAGTCTGATGAGCCTGATCTGCAAAGCCATGGAATGCATTATCATGGAACCCATAAACAAAGACATTGGTAACCTTCAAACATTGGACCCCACCCAGTTTGGTTTTGTAAAGGGCTGATCTTGTCTCCTCAACCTGTTTTACTTCTTCAAATCAATCTCCAGAGCCGTGACCGAGGGTAAGGCAGTCCACATAGCCTATCTGGACCTCGCCATAGCCTTGAACACCATCCCCGACTCTGGAATCATAGATAAACTTACTAACCTGGGCATTAATCCCTACATCACTCAATGGGTTGCCAGTTGGCTTACTGACAGATCCCACATTGTAAAAGTAGCCGACTCAAAATCCAGCTCCAGACAAGTGACAAGCAGAGCACCTCAAGGTTTAGTTCTGGGATTGCTCTTGTTCGGTATCTACTTCTCTGAAGTACAGGCCAGCACTAAGGGACTCTGGCTAACAAAGTTTGCAGATGACTGCAAACTGGGAGCCATTATTAAATCCCCAAATGATGTGGATATGCTACAAAAGGGCCTTACAGAAACAGATGCTTGGTGCCAAAGCCATGGGCTCAAGCTCAATGCCAAGAAATGTATAGTTATCCCCCTTTGGGAAAAAACACGTACCCATGAATTACCACGTAAGTGTCAGTACACTAAACACCAAAAGTGTGATATGGGACTTAGGGACACAGGTGGACAATGGTCTCACCTTCGATAACCACATAGTCACAACAATCAGGAAATCCTTCTATGTGGCACACCTCATCACTAAGGGCTTTTCATCCAGAAAAAAGGAGGTCATTGTCCCAATGTACTCATCCCTCATTAGACCCATTATAGAGTACAACGCCCCATTTGGCATCTACCTCACAAGACATTTGCAACAACTGGAAAGGCCACAGAAATACCTCACAAAAAGAATCACAGTCTAAAGCAGATGCCCTATGCTGACCAGTTAAAAAAACTCTGGCTATACTCTGTCACATATCACCTACTCAGAGGCGATCTCTGCTTAACATACAAGGCCATGTGAAACCCAGTGTTGTTGGACATGCTAAACTTAAAGAAATCCCAATCCCTCAGAGCCACATGCTCCAGAGATCTAAACCTGGTCATCACAATGAACAAAACATGCTGGATGGATAGGTTCCTGACCCAGAGACTCCCCATACTCTGGAATAGATTGCCCATACATGTCAAGCTGAGCACCTCTTTGGCCCTCTTCAAAAGGAACCTTGACGACTGGATGGGAGATAGGAAATTCACCCCGGGGATCATGTCAGTTGCCCTGCTCGACAGGGGACCAGGGAAGTAAATATTGTGGGAAGAAATAGCCAGGGAATTGTTATGGCTAGGCTTGTATAGGCCCTCGGGCCGATAGCCTAGTACCAACCTATGAACCTATGCCTTTCACACATTTAGACCAGCCACTTTGCAGGCAGGAACTGATGGTGGAGGTGTCTTTATTTACATCAAAAATAAATCTACATCAAGGCTGGTCAGACAGGGCAATGCACTTGAGCTGCTCCATGTTCAAATCACCACAGGCAAAATCCAATACCACTTCCTTGCAAGCTATAGGTCACATTCTGTGACCCAGGAAATCCATGCCATGTATTTAAACTTATTAGAAACACTAACCATCCAACTCAATACCATATTCATGGGGGATTTTAATTATCCCACTATTAATCCTATATGACACCAAATGTACAGGCACAGAGATTCCTCAATTTTGTAAGCACAAACTCCCTGGATCAGATAGTCAATACACCAACCAGGGGTGCAATCATACTGGATATAGGCCTCACTAATATGGGAGAGTGCTGCACACCCCCTAATATAATGTCTTCCCTGGTAAGGTCAGACCACAAAATGGTCTCCTTTTAAGTAAAAATAAAACCTGGACCTCAGCTAAACCTGGAATATTCAGGAGCTACACTAAGGCTAACTTCCTGCTATTAAATGATAACTTGGCAAAATTTCAAGGCCCCATAAACCCCAAGAACACTGCTGCCTATGCAGAGCTGTTCACAGAAACCCTGTACAAACATGTTAATAGGTGCATAGAGGTAGCTGTACCCTCCAAGAAGAAGCACAGAACTAATTTTTACCAGAAAGGCTCATCCAGACTCTGCTACACTTTGCTGTGAAGGAAAGGTTAGTTTGCTTTTATTTTTTGTATTTTGTATTACTTTATTGCCTTTCTATATTTTGAATACTGTGATTTGTTTTCTTTACCTTGTGTTTTACTTGCATTCTGCTTTAACAGCATATTAAAACTTCAAATGAGACCACAGACCACAGCTCTCTCTCTTCTGAGTCAGGCAGAATTTTTTGCTCTGCCCTCCCACCCAGTTACAGTTGTCTTGTTAAATACCACTATCTTTCTAGTTGCCTGCCTCTTATGTTAATCTGACCATATATCTCATTTCCTCTCTACTTTCACTGGCTTGTGTGAGTAATCACAAAATCATAATTTTTGAAATCCCTCCCCTTCAACTATTTAAATTTATTGGCTGTCTTACTGTATTCCATAGTACCAGAATACAAAAGTGACCACCCCTTTCAACCCATCTTGCTGTTTTAAAAATAGTAACTCTTCACTAAACCTTAACTTTTTAAGCAGGTAAAACGTAAGTTACCTACTTTCACATCTAACTTCTCTAGTGCACACTGCAGTGTGCATTTTTTTTCATCTTACCTTTAAGCATCCCTGTGACTAGCACTTTCTCTAATACCTGCTGGAAAGCACTAGGAAGCCTTAAACTGATACAAGCACTCAACTCTCCTTGTTAATAAGGAGAAATTAATAGTAGGCACTAAACAGCCTATAATTGCAAAGTACCTTGCTAAGGTAAGGGAAAACAGCTCCTGTACTTTACAAAAAAAAAAAAAAAAAAAAAAAAAGCACCAAACCAGGCATGTCCAAGGGTTAGCTTCCGGTGATTTCTCCTGTCCACCTGGTGAATCTGGGCATACTGGGGCAATGCAGCAATTGCCTCATGTACACAGACAGACACCCAACACTACAACCTGTGAGAGATGCACTTACATAGCCAAAATGGAAGCAAAGCTCTCTCCACCCAAGATTGTGCTAGACAGTCAAGAGGAGAAGGTTAACACCCACACTACACCTCAAGCAACACATAGCCCTTCTAAACCCACACCACCAACACCCACTTATAGCAATACTAAATCCACATATACAGAGGCACTTAACTGTAACCTGCCCAAACAACAAGGACCACTGAAGCTGAAACGCAAACAAACACCAGTCACAACCAAAGTGTCACATAGTTCACAACACCTATGTGTCACCCAGCAACAGCCCCTAAGGCAAGACAATGTACTTAACACTTTAGTCATAGGTGACTCTATAGTCTGGCACACTGATGTCCCTCTCACCAGGTTAAACAAGGAGAAAATTATAGCCAGCTGCCTGTCGGATGCCAGGATCCACCACATAACGCATACACTCAAGTCACTCCACAACAAGTACAAATATGACTCTGTCATTGTCCATGTTGGAGTGAATGACTTGAGACGTACCTCCCTGGACTACATGAAAAGAGCTCTCGGATCATGTGGCCCAGGCAGGTATGACCCTAGCCCTGAGTAGCATCCTGCCTTCATCCAGAATGATAACACAATATAAGGACAAAATGATTGACTTCAACAATTGGCTAAGCTTCTGGTGTCATTCAAAGGGGATCCAGTATCTGTCTGCCTCGGACGACATGATTGACAGACCATGATGCTTTTCCAGAGATGGTCTGCACCTGTCGCCCCTGGGATTCAGGTTACTGGGTAAGGCTCTTGCCAGCCCTATAGTGCCTTTTTTAGGCAAAGTTCAAAGAACAAAACCACCACCGTAACAGGCACAAGCATGCAAAATCTGAAGGTAATGCTACTCAATGCTAGAAGTCTAAACCTCAAAATGCACTCTCTCCAGGCACTCCTAAAAATGGAGAACATCGATATCTGTGCAGTAACTGAGACCTGGTTCAAGGCTCCAGAGAGCACCCCTGCAATACCAGGCTACAACTCTTACCACACGTTTCAGCCACCAAACCAGGACCGAAACACTAAAGGTGGAGGAGTGTCAATATTCACCAAGGATATCCACACCATCGGGCTAGTTGCCCAACACAATGCATTTGAAATTCTCCAGGTGCAACTAACACTAGGTAAGACTGCAATCCAAATTGTAGCTTGCTACAGATCCCCCACCATACTCCAAGATTCTCACTACACCTTTCTACACATACTGGAAAATATTAAGATAGAACCAAACACCCTAATACTGGGTAATTTTAACTACCCTGCCATTAACGGGAAAACTACTCATGTACAAATACCTTTGCCTAACGGTTCTTGGAATTCATAAATTCCAATGCCCTGGATCAACTAATCCATAGTCCCACCAGGGGCTCTAATATCCTAGACCTGGTCATTACCAACATGGGAAATCAATGCTCCACACCTATGATCACCCCCTCGTTAGTCAGGTCTGACCATAAGCTAATCACCCTTAACTTCCACATCCCACCCCCACCCCTTAGTAAGGAAACCTCCATAAAAAACTTCTCCAAAGCCAACTTCATGCTACTCAAGGCAGAAGTGACAAACTTCATGACACCCATACAGACGGGAACTGAAAGTACAACTGCTGAATCCTACACTAAGGCACTGTATGAGCATATCCATTCATGCAGGAATCGTGCCATCCCAAATAGAACCAAGATGCTCTCATCCAAAAAAAGGAAGCCAATCTGGTGGTCCCCTGCCATAAACAAACTTTACAACAAAAGGAAGAAACTGTTGCAGAAAAGAGGAAAATCCCTGGATGCAAAAAACTCCCTTACCAGCCTCAGTAAGAAACTGAGATCCCTCATAAAATCCTCTAAAGCTAGTTATGAAAATAAAATTGCCAAAGATTCCAAAGACAACCACAAGGCATTCTATAACTATGTCAAGAATCTAAATGGCAATGCTCAGATCTGCTCTGAGCTAAAACAGAATGGCATTAAATATACTGATCCCAAGGATATTGCCAGTATCCTGGCAGATTGATTCAGTGCTAGCTTCACCCCCCTCTCACCCCCTAAATGGCCCATCTCAATACCGGAAGATTTCCAAATTCTGGTAATAACAGCCACACAGGTAAAAAACGCACTTTCCAAAGCTAAGAATACAGCATCCATGGGACCAGATGACATCCTGGGCTGTGTACTACATGAACTACAATATGAACTGGCACCTCACCTAAGTGTCATGTTTAATCATAGCCTCACCTCAGGTTTTGTGCCCACTGAGTGGCGCAGAGCTACAGTTATCCCACTCCACAGGGGCAGATCCACCTTGGATCCCATAAACTACCGTCCCATCAGTCTGACAAGCCTTATCTGCAAGGCCATGGAGCGTATTATCATGGAACTTATAAACAAAGACATTGGCAACCTTCAAACACTGGACCCCACCCAGTTTGGGTTTGTGAAGGGCCGGTCTTCTCTCCTGAACCTGATTGACTTCTTCGAATCAGTCTCCAGAGCCATGGACAAGGGTAAGGTGGTCCACACAGCCTATCTAGACCTTGCCAAGGCCTTTGACACCATCTCCCACTCTGGAATCATAGATAAACTTACTAAGCTGGGCATTAATCCCTATGTCACCCAATTGGTTGCTAACTGGCTTACTGATAGAACCCACACTGTAAAAGTAGCCGACTCCAAATCCAGCTCCAGAGAAGTGACACGTGGAGTACCTCAGGGACCGCTCTTGTTTGGCATCTACTTCTCTGAAGTACAGGCCAACACTAAGGGACTCTGGCTAACAAAGTTCGCAGATGACTGCAAACTGGGAGCCATTATTGAATCCCCAAATGATGTGGGTACTCTACAGAAGGGCCTTACAGAAACAGATGCTTGGTGCCAGAGCCATGGGCTCAAGCTCAATGCCAAAAAATGTATCGTTATCCCCTTTGGGAAAAAACATGTATCCATGAATTACCATATAGGTGGCAGTACACTAAACATCGAAAGTGTGATAAGAGACTTAGGGACACAGGTGGACAATGGTCTCACCTTCAATAACCACATAGCCACAACAGTCAGGAAATCCATCTATGTGGCACACCTCATCACTAAGGGCTTTTCATCCAGAAAAAAGGAGGTCATTGTCCCACTGTACTCATCCCTCATTAGACCCATTATAGAATACAATGCCCCATTTGGAATGTACCTCTCAAGACATCTGCAACAACTGGAAAGGCCGCAGAAATACCTCACTAAAAGAATCACAGGCCTAAAGCAGATGCCCTACGCTGACCACTTTAAAAAACTCCAGCTATACTCTGTCGCATATTATCTACTCAGAGGTGATCTCTGCTTAACATACAAGGCCATGTTAAACCCAGAGCTGTTGGATATGCTACACTTAAAGAAATCCCAATCCCTCAGAGCCACACGCTCCAGGGAACTAAACCTCATCATCACAATAAACAAAACATGCTGGAGGGATAGGTTCTTGACCCAGAGACTCCCCAGACTCTGGAATAGATTGCCCATACATGTCAAGCAGAGTGCCTCTTTGGCCCTCTTCAAAAGGAACCTTGACGACTGGATGGGAGAAAGGAAATTCACCCCGGGGATCATGTCAGTCGCCCTGCTAGACAGGGGTCCAGGGAAGTAAATAGTGTGGGAAGAAATAGCCAGGGAATTGTTATGGCTAGGCTTGTATAGGCTCTAGGGCTGATAGCCTACTACCAACTTATGAACCTATGAATTCAAAAAATAAGCCAACCTTGTGGAATCACAAAATCAATAGGCTGTATAACAGAAGGAAGAAAATCATGGCAAATTATTATTAGAACGTTCAGCACCCAGCAGGATAAAAGTACTGTCATCACACTAAACAAACAACTCAGAGGACAAATAAAGTATACCAAAGACAAATTCGAGGTGAGTTTGGCCTTCTGGGCTAAGGACAACAACCAAGCAATCTTTTCCACAACCTCAAAGGCAATATGCAACTTTGTGCAGAGCTTATTGCAAATTGGGCTAGATATACTAGCCAAAAGATATAGTAAACTTTCAGGCTGATAAATTCAGCTCAAACTTTACACCTCTCTCCCCCTTAACGTTCCCTCAGGAAATACCATCAAAGCACTAGGGAA
The DNA here is from genome assembly GCF_019279795.1 of Protopterus annectens. Lineage (NCBI taxonomy): Eukaryota > Metazoa > Chordata > Ceratodontiformes > Protopteridae > Protopterus > Protopterus annectens. Next base: position 446,586,091 of record NC_056738.1, read on the forward strand.
CAGGTCCTTAATGCTCTCTCTAAGACCAAAAACACTGCATGAATGGGCCCAGGCAATATCCCAGGATTCCTTCTAAATACCATGAAACATGACTTATCAGGGCCTCTGGAATTACTATTTAACTGCAGCCTCCAAACAGGCTTTGTGCCTCATGAATGGAGAATAGCAATAGTCATCCCTCTACACAAAGGTGGGCCATCTACAGACCCTGGAAACTACAGATCCATAAGTCTCACTATTCTTATATGTAAAGCCCTGGAAAGAATTCTCATGGAGATGATCAGGTAGAGATGTAGTAAACCTCCAGACACTGGATCCAACCCAGTTTGGTTTTAAGGGCATATTAAACCTGGTGGACTTCTTTGAGAAGGTAACTAAAGCAATGGACATTGGAAAAATGGTTCACACTGCCTACCTTGATCTGGCCTAGGAATATGACACAATACCCCACTCTGGTATTGTTGGCAAACTGAAGTGGTTAGGTACAAACTCATACGTCACCCGGTAAATGGCCAACTGGCTCACAGACAGGACCCAGGAAGTTAGAATCAGGGAATCCACTTCTACAAAGAGTCCACTCACAAGTAGTGTCCCTCAGGGATCAATCCTTGGACCGGTCCGTTTTGGCATTTACTTCTCTGAAGTAAAGGCCAATGTCAGTGGTATCTGGCTGACTAAATTTTCAGATAATTGCAAATTAGGAGCTGACATTGAATCTTACACTGACACAAATGTTCTCCAGAAGGGTTTACACAGTAAAACAACTAGTGTCAGAACCATGGACTAAAACTAAATGCCAAGAAATGGTAACTATCATATTGACAACACGCCCCTTAGAGTTGACCCAGTAGTCAGGGGCTTAGAGACACACATAGATAGCAATCTCATCTTTGACCATCATGTGTCTGCAGTAGTGAGGACATCATTTTATGTTGCACAACTTATAAACAAAGGTATGGCATCTAAGTCCAAGGAAGTCATTGATCCACTGTATCTGGCATTCATCAGACTTATCATTGAGTACAATGCCCCCTTTGGTATGTACCTAACCAGACATATCCAACAACTGGAATGTCCACAGAGGTTCCTCACTAAAAGAATACAGGGCATAAGTAATATGTCCTATGCAGACTGCCTCAAGGCCCTATCCCTGTATTCTGTCTCCTACAGGCTTTGGAGGGCAGAGCTATCCCAGGCATACAGGGCATTGTCAGACCCCACTCTGATTTACATTTTGGATATCCACAAGGGAAACAGCACCAGAATTACCCATTCTAAAGACTTATACCTTGCTTTTGATATAAAAAGGACCTGCTGGAGAGACAGATATGTATCCCAGAGTCTACCCCATTAATGGAATAGACTCCCTGCCCATGTGAAGCAAAGTTCCCCCCTAACTCAATTCAAGTGCAACTTGGACAATTGGATGGGGAGCAGGAAATGCAACCCTGGTTTGCCACCTATGTCTCTAATGGACACAAGCAACCTGTAAATAGTTCATCTCCCAGGCCTCTGCTTGTACATGTTTCATCTCTCAAACCCTTGCTTATACTTATCAAAGGTATCAGAACTTGTCAGAGATTTTGTATGCATGACTAGGCTTAAAAAGGCCCTTGTGGTCATTAGCCTAGTAAACACCATGGCAGCTAACATCACAGGACATGCAGGTTGCTGAGCTCGCATCCCATGGGGAATGAGAGGGTACAGTCTTATAGTAACACCTTGGATGTCACTACCTTAGCTTCAGGCAGATGTTGGGGGTAGAAGAATTGGCTATATCAAAAATTTTTTGTAGGAGGAGAGTACCCCCCAAATAACAAAAATTGTGGCTATAGAGATTTCTTTTCCCTCAAGATTATGAACAAGAATAAAGAAATCATAGCAGATGGAAGCAAAGGGAGCTTGCAAAGCATGTTGTGATTAGACATTATAGCTGTTTCAATATTGTTTATGAGAGAAAGAGATGGGGTAAAGATGCACAGACAATATCAAATATGTTGCTGTTATTCTTGGTTTTTACGGGCAATCATTTTGCATATAATATATGGTCCTTTTGATCTTGGTTTGTACGGGCACTCATTTTACATATAATATATGGTCCTTTTGATCTTGGTTTGTACGGGCACTCATTTTGCATATAATATATGGTCCTTTTGATCTTGGTTTTTACGGGCACTCATTTTGCATATAATATATGGTCCTTTTGATCTTATTCATATTCAGGAACTCCAGTTTCAATATTTATGTTTTGTTACAGGTTTGATGAGTACATACATTCAATTGTGTACTGCATGAGTCACTATTTGTGTATCACGTTAACCTAAATGGTTATTGCCCTACATGCAACACAGATGGGAAGGCAAATATGTGCTGACTTTTCCTGTTTCTTTGTAAAATTTGTAATGAGGTAGGTATAGACATTTTTCTCTTAAGCATAGCTGTATGGTTGGTAGTGGATGGGTGTATTCTGGAACTATGAACTGAATGAGCTGTGACTAATTTCAGTCCTTGTGTCTGTACCATAATTCTGTGGTCTCTAGTGTAAGGTATTTGTTAGGTAGTGAAGATGACAGTATTACATGAAGGATATCCTGGGAGGAGCTGGGTGTATCGCACAACTGTACAGTAGGAAGAGAAAACTCCTCAAACCTGTATTCTGGTGGGAAAGATCACTATGGTAAGCAGCCTAGTTAAGGAGAACAGAAAGACAGACAGAGTAGACTATGCATAGGCAGGAAGTTAATATACAAAGTGTACATTCTGATTAAATTTATAAAGTGTGGTGGTACTTCAGACAGTAGGAAAGGAATTAAAAGTTGTGGTTATGGAAGTGAAAACTAAGAACAGCAAAACTGTCTAGAGTGGTACTACTCTTACCATAGCAAAGATAGTCAGGAAAAGAAGATTGAAAGGAGAGAAGGTTGAATTGTGGGGAAAGAGCACCAAGTCCATATATTCTGGGAGAAAATAGATTGTAGGATAATATAAATAAATAAATCCAAAAACTGAAATAAAACCAAAGAAGCAATAAAGCCTGGCACCACAGGACCCAGAAACCAATGGCAAATACACTCTTGTTAGAGACAAAACTGCAAAGTTGAATGCTTAAAGCCTTTATTTTAGACAAAACAGAATGAACCCAAACGCTTTCGCTCGGTTAAATACCGAGCTTTTTCGAAAAAGCTCGGTATTTAACCGAGCGAAAGCGCTTGGGTTCATTCTGTTTTGTCTAAAATAAAGGCTTTAAGCATTCAGCTTTGCAGTTTCGTCTCTAACAAGATAATATAAATAAGCTTGAACTGAGGTGATAATACACAGAAACAAACTAGGAAAAATCAGACTGGCTATGCATTTAGGTTCTTAGCTGACAACTGCCTAAGCTAACATTTATTTATTTATTTTTTTATTTTACAGTTGTTGACCGGGAGAGTCCGACTCGATACATGTCCATTTTCAACGGAGGCCCTGGGAGAAACGCTCCACAGATTAATAACAAACAAGTATGAGATTTCTACATAACAAGCAAGTGTTCATGGGAAAACATATGATTTAACAAGATTCCATAGTTTTAAAATTACAAAGTACAATATTCATTGGTAGTCACAAGATTTAACAAAATTCCATAGTTTAAAATTAGATGTGGTCAGCAAGGATCATCATGACCTAAATATTGAGGTCAACTATCACGTGATAAAAGCAGGGGAAGGATTGAGCTCTAGTTGAGGACAGAGGGAAATGGGAAGGAGAGGGGAACTTTATTGCTTCATGGAATGTAGGAAGGCATAACCACACACTTAAGAGGGATGACTTTCTAAGGGCTATTGTATAGGAAAAGGTACACATTGTAGTGCAGTTGTAAGTGAAATGAGATTGGGAAGCTGAAAAAAAAAGAATGGCCTAAAGATAGATGGTGTGGCAAAGGTTAAAGGGGGAGGGAAAACAGCTGTGGTGATTCTTTTGTGGAAGAGTTTGTAGGATATAGAACATTGTCAGAAGGATAAAAATTGGAAGTTAAATGGCATTAAGTAATAAAATGGTAAGAAAGGTGGTGGTGTTATGCTGTTGTTTCATTCTAGCATAGCGGATGAAAGAGTAATTTTTCTTCAGGCAGAGGAGAGGAAAACGTGGAAAACAGAATTATTCTTGGTGAAGTTTTGAATGTGGTCTTTGAGAAAGTTAGATTACTTGATGGGATTACACAGCACGTGGAGGAAGGCAGTAGAATCAGGGAATGAAAAGAATGGGTGTGGTGAACATGGGGCAGGTGACGTGACCATGCAAAAATTAGTGTGAATTCTCCATGGACAAGGTAACGCAAGCAAACATACTGTACAGAATATTGACAGTTTAGCCTAGCTTTGTGGTCTAGTGGTGTGGCCCAGGTGAGCTAAGTTTAAGTAGTGGTGCAGTCTGTGGAAGAGCCGAGTTGGAGAGGCTAGGCATCAGCATTCAGCACCGGCCCACCTACCCTTGGGATGGGAATGGTTCTGGAGTCATTTGAGAATGGCCAGATAATGTTAAGTCATTGCATTTAATCAATAGTGACAGTTTTCCTTATCAAATTGAACTTTCTTGCATTCAGGGCTTATGATTCAAAAATGAAATTAGTGTTTTAAATAATATAGCTTCTTGCTCCTAACTAGAAATAGTCATACATAGCCATAAGCAAGTGTAAGATGACCATGATGCCCTCTGTCACTGTAGCATGTCTGAACTTAGAGACCAAGTAGCACAGAATGTGAAATCTGTAGCATGTCCAGAAACGACAATCACAAAAGGAGCTGTCTTGTGATTATCCAGTTTTGTCTTGAATGAAAGTGAGAAATCACTTATTCTAATACAAAGATGCAGTGTATATCTTGTGTGTTAGATTAGTAAAAAGTTTCAGAGGTTGTACTGTTACACGAGGCAGCACATCAGCATGTTGCTGCACTGCTCAATTCTAGCCTTACTAGACATGGAATTTCTGATGAAATGATATTAGATAATGGCCCTAAATTGGAGATGTTCCATCTGTGAGTCAATGAGACTTTAAACACATTATTTTGAATCCTGGGTATCCCCAAAGCAACAGGCAAGTAAAATTAATGGCCCAGCCTGAGAAAAGTTTCATCAAAAAGTGGAACTATTCTGAGTTTGACTGTTGTTTGTTATTGAGTACAAGAACACATTGTTGTAATCTAGATGTCCTCGTCCAGCACTGTTGTTAACGACTAGATGTCTTAGGTCTAAACTACCTCATTTTGCATGCTAGCACCTGATGACAATCTGATGTGGAGCTGTTGTATGAAAGGCAGCACAGTCAGAAGATTTATTACGACAGATTAAATAAGCAAATTTCAGTTTTTCAGAACAGGCAAATTGTAAAAACTAAAGTGTACCAAATCAAAATGTATTTGATATGCGATAATATAATTCTAGTTAGAACACTGTAATTGATTCTGTAGAACATCCTAGATCAAGATCTGGATATTTAACTACACAGTAGAAACAGGAACTACTTGAATAAGCTGCTGCACTGAGTAGCAGATAACCAGCTTCTGTGAGATAAGACACAAAAGTATTAGTAGTAGAACTACAGCTTGAGAAATCAATGCCATCTTTTCACAGTAAGAATGCCTTTAAAAAGGTAATTTACTTACATCTGTAAATAACAATTGCATATAATGGTAATGCACATAACACTCAAATAACCTATTACTAAGATGCTAGCGCAATAAGCAACATAAAATAAGTTGTAGTGTATAGGAGCTAGCAAGTTAGGCTGGTGCACGGCAAGAGCACTTGTTAGACCCAAAATCAGAAAAAAGGCCAGCACCAAGGAAGGTTCAAAAGTAGTTTAATAAAACTGAAACTAGACCGGTTTCAGCAGCAAGGCTTTCATCAGTAGTATAGTCAGCAAAAAGCACTTAGTCATCATCTTGATTCTCCAAATGCTAAAAGGGGTCGAAGGACTGAGGTCCCTTTAGGGGGAAAAAACACAGGGCAGGAAGGAAACACAGAGGTCAAAAACTTAGAAGAGCTCTTCATGTCAATAGTGAAGTAAATCATTCATGTACTAATGTTTTAAACATTTCAAGTCATATTTTGACTGATGATCAATATTCCCTTCTTAATAAAGGCCTTGGTTTTATACCTGTTTTTTTCACTGATGAAAGTATTTTGGTTTCTGATACAATGGATTTTTGTAGGAAAATTAACTTGAAATTATTTTTCAACAACAAGATCAAACTGACAATGCTCAAAGATCATCTGATTTTAGATTTCACAAATCTACATTTAACCCTCCCATGGATAAACATGTTGCTGTTTTCCAGCAGGCGGTTATAAAGGATATACACTTCAATTTGGGTTCTGTTGACACTATAAAGCATAACATGTCTAGGAAGGAACAAATAGCACTCACACAACTCAGAAATAATACGGATATTGTTATTATTTCTGCCGACAAAAGGTGCGGTGGTGGTGATGGATACTGAGTATTATGTGAATGAAGGTCTTAGACAACTTTCCAACCATCATCATTACATGAAGATGGAGATTGATCCTACTCCAGGTTTTGCCTTGAAATTAATGAATTTTTGGAAAAGGCTGTAGAATCTGGAATTATCTCTGATAAAACCAAAACTCATTTGACGGTTAAGGATCCTGCGAAACAACAACTTTATCTACTTCCTAAGATTCATAAGTCCATTGATCAGCCACCAGGCAGACCGATTGTATCTGGCATTGGGTCACTCACTGAACCCTTGTCTGTTTTTCTAACTGAAAAATTGAAACCACTGTTAACATGTGTTAGAGCAAGAATCAAGGACACAACTGAATTTTTGCAGATAGTCTCCGAGTCTCAATTGGACCCTGAATGGCTTATGTGTACCCTTGATGTATCCTCGCTTTATACCAGCATCCCTCATTGGGTGGGTATTAATGCCTTGGAATACTGGCTAAATAAAACCAATTTATACCCCCCAGGGATGAACACCTTATTGTTGTGTATGGTTGAACACATTCTAACTAAAAATGTTTTTTATTTCCAACAAAACTGCTATTAGGCTACACACAGTACGGCTATGGGTGCATCCTTTGCACCCATTTATGCTGATCTTTTTATGGGCTACATGGAAGATATGATTTTATATGACCCTTTGCATAACATATATCTACCTGAGATTGATATATGGAGAAGATACCTGGACGACTGTTGGCTTATATGGAAAGGAGGTGAGGAATACCTCCAGGAATTTATTCAACATTTGAATGGGAACATCTGGGGTATGGAATTCACTGTGGAATATAATAGGAGTGCAATCAGTTATTTGGATGTCAATTTAATTCGACAGGAGGATAACACTCTTAGAACGTCCGTACACAGAAAATTCTCACAATATAATACCCTTCTACATGCTGATAGTTTCCATCTGAAACATATTATTCGGAACATACCGAAATCACAGTTTGTGCGGATGAAAAGGATTTGTTCCTCAGTGGATGATCTTCAGAGTCATCAAATTGATCTAACCAAGAGATTTTTGTCCAGAGGTTATTCCACTCGTACTATTGAGTCAGCAGTCCAATTTAGTAATGCTAAATCCAGGGATTCTCTTCTCCAATACAATACTAAAACTCACAATGAGGAATCAGATGTATGTAGATTTGTTACCACTTATGGCAGGAATAATGTCAATTTAGTAAATATTATTAATACTCATTGGAATATATTGAATTCTCATCCATTGTTGGAAGATTATCTCGGAGAACGATGTTATTTTTCCTATAGGAAAGGCAAAACTTTAGGGAATTTATTTTCACACTATAAAAAAACCAGGGTCATGGATCACACTCCAACTCAAAGAACACTTACTGGAGATAAACTTTCAGGCATTTATCCATGTGGACATTGCAGTTTTTGTAACTATATATTCAAAACTACTTCTTTCACTAGTAGGAACACTGGACAAATATACGACATACAATTTTTTGGTAACTGCAGTTCAGATTGGATTATTTATCTTGCCACATGTACATGTCATGCATTTTATATTGGCCAAACGTCTAGACAGTTTCGTGTCAGGATCTCTGAACACCTTGGTGACATTAGAAACAGAAGATTAACTAATGCACTATATAGACATGTTATCAAACATCCCACTGCCAAATTTACATTCACCATCATTGATCATATCATAGGGAATTGATCTTTTAAAACAGGTTGGCATGATATCCTAAATACCAAAGAAAAAAGGTGGATCATTAAACTTGGGGGCTTTTCCTCCTGGATTAAATGATAAATTATAATTTGTAATTAACCATCACTTGCATTACGTATATGTACTTATTTCTTATCAGGTTGCATTGCTTAGGTTTTTGCATTTCAGCTCATTTTAGGATAATGTGGCTGGTATTCAACACCAGAATTCTTATAACCTGACTTTTGTTTCGGGTTTATTTTTGGGCATTTACCCTTTATTGTATGTTTTTTATTAAGTTTGTTTATTATCATTGATATACCAGTATACTGTGTCTCTTTGGATTTTTTCATTATAATCTGGAGATATGCATGCAACTCAGGCAAACTTTTTTGTTTACTGAACTATGTATTTTTCAATTACTTTTGCCTTGATTGTATTTTTCAATTACTTTTGCCTTGTTTGCATTTTTGACTTATCAGGAAGTGATGTCATATAGATGCCTTAAAGAACATTATATAAGATGATGACTAAGTGCTTTTGCTGACTATACTACTGATGAAAGCCTTGCTGCTGAAACCGGTCTAGTTTCAGTTTTATTAAACTACTTTTGAACCTTCCTTGGTGCTGGCCTTTTTTCTGATTTTGGGTCTATAAAATAAATTGTGCCAACATCAATGCACACAAAAACTTATAACAAAAAATGAATTATACAAAGCAAACCACAAATTATTACTGAAATTGCTTTGAAAATGTAAAACCTAATAACAGCTCTACTTACATTTAAGAATCAGCAGAAGATGGAATCTACATCTCAGCATAAAAGTCAACAAGATCAAAGAGATGATATTCTGACCTCCATCCCGTCTTCCCATTCCTTCTAATACATGATACTTTTGAAACGCTAGCATAAAAAGCAAAATAGAATAACAAATATTTGACAAGTCTCTTTTCATATATATGTACATGTGTGCCATGGGCGTGGAGGCCCCTGAACACTTTTACGATTTCCACCTCCTGCTATCTCAACTTCACCCATAATTTCAGTCACATATTCTGCTGCAAAAGTAATCTCACATTTCCATTTCTTAGTTCAAGCTTTTTTCACTGAAGTTATTTATATGCTTATAATCCCTTCTTTTCTCACATCATACCTATTCTTTTATCATATCCTACAAGCAGATGTGATTTTAGAAGCATGAGCACCTTACCCAGCAACCCCTGCAATAGGTGCCATAATAAGGCATTCTTAAAATCACTCAAACCCAACTAGAACCATAAATATGCTTCCAAATTCCCCTCATAACTTCTAGGTTCATAAGATGAGATTGGGTTATCTATGGAAGCATTCACCTCAGTCCAACTGTTGTATAAAATATTTGTGCAATGACTTTCAGGCATGTATTTGGAGGCATACCTTTGTAACCACAAATCTATTTCCAACTCTCATCTTATATTTTTTTCTCCTAAACACATCCATGTTTTTGAATTTTAGTTACTTTACCTTTTAGGTCCCTCAGTCATCATCATCATCATCATCACCCCCCCTTTCTCATTTTCTACATGGGGTCAGGGTGCTATGCCATCTGTGATCACCACTCTTGATTTAGTGCTGCTCTTGTACCTTTTTTGCTTTGCTTTCACTGCCCAGATGTCCGTATCACCCAGTAGTACTGGTCACACCACTGATTTATACACCTTGCTTTTCAGTTTATTTGGCATTCTTCTATTGCACACTACCCCTGACACTCACTCTGTGCCATTTGGTTGCAGCATCTGTCTTTCTAGCATTGACAGTCCCATTCTGACTCCCCTAGTCTTCAACCACCCCTCTTACCCTGTTCCAGTATTTCCCTGCTATCTCAGTTTTCAGCTTCTTCTGGTTTCCCCCATTTGTTGCCATGATGACTGCCTTACCTGTACTCAGTTTCATCTTCAATTTTGCATTATATTCCCCTATCATTTGCTCAACGTCCTGTATAGAGTCTGATTTTAATGCCATATTGTCTGCAGACAGTGAAGTTGGATGGGTATCAACCAATAACACAGTAAGGCTCATACAAGTAAACTCTCACACTCTAATTTTAATACATTATTTAAACTAAATTTCTGTTTAATCTTCTCACAAATGTACCATGTCAAGCCTATGCATAATTGTTTTCAAAAAAGTTATCTTATTCACTTCCTTTCTTTCTGTTGAAGTCAACAACAGCTTGCGCGTCCCATGTGACAGACGTGCTTATTAAACCTGTCTTTAATGGAAATGGGAGTAGGACAAAACTAGAGTCATGCAGACCCTTAAGTCTACTTTCATGTTGTGGAAAAATAATGGAGAAGGTAATTGGATACATTATTGTCAGAAATGGATAGGTTGGAACTTGGAAATCATGTGTCAGCTTGCATATGTTGAAAATAGTTCTATTACCACCTCTAACATTATGTTCTATAACAATATAATAACAACTATGAATAAAAAAATTGCACTGTGATGTAATTTATATAAATTTAATTTCAACATTTGACAGGGTCATACACAAAACACTGATCAATAAATTAAAACAACTAGGTATTGATGTACTCTTGATAAGATGGATAGCTGCATGGCTTACAAATAAGACATGGCAAATATACAATTGGGCAGATGAAATTTTTGGTTACAGTCAGGGTGTTTCACAGAGCTCTGATCTAGGCCTATACTTGTTTAAATTGTATCTTTCAGACCTATCTTTTCCATCTGAGTATTCTGTCTGTATGCAAATGACTTGACCTGGGGTAAACTGAATACATGTGCTATAGATAGGGCATGTCTGCAAAAGAACTTGATTAAATTGACAATTATTGCACAGCAGAATAATAAGCTGATAAATACATGAAAAACTAAGTATATGAAATTTGGGATACATAAATTGAAAGGTGAATATTTAATACAGCAAACAATGATTGAAACTGTAGATTCATTTAAGGACCTGAGTATATGGTTATTTATAGTTGTAGACCTATAGCTTGTATAAATAGGTTTATAAAGTGTAGAAAATCAGTATAGAAAAACAATGTGGAGACCTAATATGAAAATAAACATGAGTAAACTGGAAAGAGTACAGTGAAAATATACCAAGGGCATCCATGGATGTGAAAATTTAAGTTATTAGGAAAGACTAAAATATTTGAACTTGTACGGTATCCCATATAGATATTTAAGAGGAGCTCTTATTCAGGTATATAGAGCATTTAGAGACAGCTACCTCTGGGAATGTTTGGAGTTACCAAAAATAGTAGAGAATTATCAAGCAACTTATGCAGATGATTCTACGGGTTAGAGAAGTGTACTAATTGGTTCTCTGAGAGACCAACTGATGCTTGGAACAGACTACCAAATTACATTAAAGCAAGCACTAGTTTTGATATATTTATGAACAGTCTGGATACTTATTATGGAAACAACTGTTTTGTTATATTAGTAAGATAGAAAGCCATTAATGCCAGAGCTTGAAATATGTGTATGTATGTAATTACCTGAAAGAGAAAAAAGGCCAGGCAGTCATGTAATAAATATCCTTTAAGGTTGTAAGTGTGAGTTCTGTGGTAGGATACTGCACGCACTGCTATTATAAGGCAAGTAAAACACAATCCACTATAAGCCTTAAGTGAATAATCCAGTGGCACTAAATAACACAATGGTACAGTCTGAGATCCCTACTGAAACTGTACCTGTGTGACTAAGCTAAGATCTCAGGATGTGTGAGCAGCACTCAAGTTTCTTTGCTTTTGATTTTGTTTGCAGAAAAGAGGGTGTTTAAAAAAAAAACTCTTGTATTTAGCTGGAAGAGACAGAAAAGATGGAAAGGAGAACATGGGATAAGGAAACCTACAGGTGAAGGGCAGACATTATATTAGTAAAACCATTTCTCTAATTTGTGTATTAGCATTTGGAATGTGTTCGCTGTGACTTTTTCAGAACATTCTTACCATAAGCATTTGATTATTACATACAACAAATGCAGACTGTTAGGATCACTACATGCAGTAGTTTAACAGTGGTAGCACTCAATTAATTTGTACAATAATGGACTATTAGTATAGTAAAGCTATGCAGTACATAACTCAGGGTAAAGCATTCTGGAACATTATAATTCAGTAGTAAAGCTGTGTGCCAGGGCGGCTACTACTTCCAAGCTATACCCTAATATATCACTGTAAACCATTCTTATGCACACATATATTATCTCAATAAACATGTATGGTGCATGACTGCTGCACAGCAAAACTATACATTGTGCTAAAAAAATGTAAATAGTGCAGATACAAACGAATTACCTGGAGTACATGTGCCAGTAGTAATGTGTGCAGTAAGTGACCTTAGTTCTGGAAGTGAGCATGCAGTGTCCTGTAACACTCTGAAAGGAACAAAAGGAAAAAGGAATACTAGACAGAGGGGCTACTATGATTTGTTTAAATAATAAATTGCAGAAATAACAAGATGTATGTGTGCATCTGGGGTGGGCTAGGGAAGTGTGAATTTATTGGGTGCATTTTCTCTCTTGTCTCTCCCCACATTTGTCTGTTTTTCTTATTTTAGTTATGCAATCCTTTCTCCTTTTTTATTTTCTTTCTCTCCCATTTATGTTATTTTTTTCATCATCATCATCATCATCTTTCAGCTGTTCCCATTAGGGGTCGCCACAGCGGATCATCTGTTTCCATTTCTTCCTGTCCTCTGCATCATGCTCTTTCACACCAACCGCCTGCATGTCCTCTCTCACCACATCCATAAACCTTATCTTAGGCCTTCCTCTTTTCCTCTTACCTGGCAGCTCCATCCTTAGCATCCTTTTCCCAATATACCCAGCATCCCTCCTCAGCACATGTCCAAACCAATGCAATCTCGCCTCTCTTGCTTTGTCTCCAAACTGTCCAACCTGAGCTGACCCTCTAATATACTGATTCCTAATCCTGTCCATCCTAGTCACACCCAGTGCAAATCTTAACATCTTTAACTCTGCCACATCCAGCTCTGACTCCTGCCTTTTTGTCAAATGCCACCATCTCCAACCCATATAACATAGCTGGTCTCACTACCCTCTTGTAGACCTTCCATTTCACTCTTACTGGTACCTGTCTGTCACAAATCACTCCTGACACTCTTCTCCACCCATTCCACCCTACCTGTACTCTCTTCCACACTCACCATTACTCTGAACTGTTGATCCCAAGTACTTAAACTCATCCACCTTTACCAACTCTACTCCCTGCATCCTCACCATTCCTCTACCCTCTCCTCACATTTACACACATATATTCTGTTTTAGCCCTGCTGACCTTCATTTCTCTCCTTTGTAAAGCATATTTCCACCTCTCCTGGGTCTCCTCAACCTGATTCCTACTCTCACTACATATCACAATGTCATCTGCAAACATCATAGTCCACGGAGCCTCCTGTCTGATCTCATCTGTCAACCTGTCCATCACTACTGCAAATAAGAAAGGGCTCAGAGCTGATCCTTGATGTAATCCCACCTCCACCTTAAACGTATCTGTCACTCCAACCGCAGTCCTCACCAATGTCATACTACCCTCGTACATATCCTGTACCACTCTTACATACTTCTCTGCCACTCCCGATTTCCTCATACAATACCACAACTCCTCTCTAGGCACCCTGTCATATGCTTTCTCTAAGTCCACAAAGACACAATGCAACTCCTTCTGATCTTCTCTGTATTTCTCCAACAACACTCTCAGAGCAAATATTGCATTTGTAGTGCTCTTTCCTGGCATGAAACCATACTGCTGATCACTAACCATCACCTCCCTTCTTAACTTAGCTTCCACTACTCTTTCCCATAACTTCAAGCTGTGACTGATCAATTTTATCCCTGTGTAGTTACTGCAGCTCTGCACATCACCCTTATTCTTAAAGATAAGTACCAAAACACTTTTTGTCCACTCCTCAGGCATCCTCTGACTTTCCAAAATTTCATTAAACAATCTGGTTAAAAATTCCACTGCCATTTCACCTAAGCACCTCCATGCTTCCACTGGTATGTCATCTGGGCCAACAGCCTTTCCATTCTTCATCCTCTTCATAGCTGTCCTTACTTCCTTCTTGCTAATCTGTTTTACTTCTTGATTCACTATCCCCACATCATCCAACCTTCTTTCTCTCTCATTCTCTTCATTCATCAGCCCTTCAAAGTACTCTTTCCATCTACTCAACACATTCTCCTCACTTGTGAGTATGTTTCTCTCACTATCCTCTATCACCCTTACCTGCTGCACATCTTTCCCAGCTCTGTCCATCTGTCTAGCCAATTGGTACAGGTCCTTTTCTCCCTCTTTAGTGTCCAGTCTCTCATACAACTCTCCATATGCCTTATCCTTAGCCTTTGCCACCTCTATGTTAATTTTTTAAAGATCCAAATTCTTCAAGAGTAGCCCAGCTACGTACTTCCCAGGTTAGGCAGGGGTGGTGGCACCAGTCCAGTAGGCACCCATGGGCCATGGCAGCTTGGCAAGCCTCACTGAATGGAGGCTGAAGCAGGTCCTGGACAATTGGCTTCAAAATGAGGCCTGACTTCAGTGAGTTGAAGACTTCTTGCCTTAGTTGGTGCCAATGGCAGAGCCACCAGCGTCACCTGCCCCCTCAACTTTGGGGTGTTTCACCATTCTGCTAAAATTGTATCACTATTATCTATGTAAGATTTGATACTGTCTTTTGTTTTCTTTTGCCAACTGTCTAATTTGTTTTGTGCTGATTGTGGAGCTTTTCTCCACGGGCCTCCGCTGAAATGGGTCTTATACCCAGCAGGATTTTCTCAGTAAACAAATGTCAAATTAAAAAAAAAAATAAAACAGCTTGCATTTTTGTTATAGGAATAATACAGGATGTCAAATAATAAAATGGATGACCATTAAATTAAGATGATACAAAGAAAGGAAGGTCTTTCTGTAAATGAAAGCTCAGTAGCTGGGCTAATGTATGAGACGCAACTCCTGAAAAATGAAACTGGAATGGATGATCCTCAAGTCCAGTATAACTGTACTGAAAAGATGGATTCATATAATTAATCAGAAATGCAGTGAATCTGAGAGGAAAGTCAAAATTGTCAGATCATGCTACCCTAAACAAAATATGCACAATAATTATGTCCCTCTATCCACACATAATGATAACATGGCTACCTTAGATAAGAACTGTGGGTGTGGCCTACAATGAACTAACACATCAGTAGAAGTGGTTTAATTAAGCATATGAAGAACTACAGAATGCATAAAAAAAGTAATGCATAAAGTGAATCAGATTGAACTGACAGTTTGCAGAAATTGAGCACATGAACCATTAATAAATTGAAGCTCAGAAAAATGAATGCAATAAGCCAAAGTTTGTCACAATATCTGTGTTACAGCTGAAAAGTGAACTGATGAGCCTAGAAGGAGAATTCATGCCAGTCAGAACTGTTTACAGTCGTAGGCAGTGATTGTGCTATTTCTTTTCCAAGGTCAGGCATCTAGTCAGGTGCCTAGTTACCAAAAAAGAACATACCAATTAATTTCTGTGCTGACATGAAACTGGCTGTCCAGTTGTGCTCTTTCCAGGATTGCCAGATTTCCAACTCGCCAGGTAGGGACAAAGTGAAGACTGGAAAAAAAAAAAAAAAAGTCTTCCATGGTAGGTCTCATCAGAACATCAGAGTTCCGCATTAAACAAAAGTAGCTCTGTGTTTATTTTTTTTTTGATTGGCTCGGGCCAATCAAAAATAAATAAACACGGAGCTACTTCTGTTTAATGTGAAACATCACAGTTCCGCATTAAACAAAAGTAGCTCTGTTTTGCGATTTTTTGATTGGCCCGTATACCAGTACACGGGCCATTCAAAAATCGCTGAACACGGAGCTACTTCTGTTTAATGCAGAACATCGCAGTTCTGCATTAAACAGAAGTAGCTCTGTTTTGCGATTTTTTGATTGGCCCGTATACTGGTATACGGGCCAATCAAAAATCGCTAAACACGGAGCTACTTCTGTTTAATGTGGAACTGCGATTTTCCGCATTAAACACAAGAAGCTCCGTGTTTAGCAATTTTTTGATTGGCCTGTATGCCGTTATACAGGCCAATCAAAAAAAAAAATAAAACAAAGCAGAGGCTGCCCTGGATTTAAACCGGCAGTGCGGGACTCGGGATCAGGCTGCTGATCTCGGGACAGTCCCGCCCAAATAGGGACGTCTGGCAACCCTGGCTCTTTCCCAAAGGTTTGAGTTGAGAGGGTCATGCGGTACATTACTCCTAAGCAACTACTGTCAGGTATGGAGCTACAGTTTTGGGGAAGTCATGGTGGAGGATACACAGCTGACTTGAGAGGAGGAAGCTATACTCCCCTTTGTATGAAAGGGGAGTAGACAGACAAAGGGGGTGGTCCTCTCTAGCAGTGAGAGGCAATACAGAGGAGAGATGCAAAGCAAGGCCTGTAGAATGGAAATGACTGAGTACCAGAGATACTGGTATTTCAAGTGGGAGTAGAACTGAAGTGTGAGTTGTTTACCAAAGTTGTATTTTGAGTCATTTACCAGGACTGAGTTAGTTGAGTAGTTTGTATAAGGTTGTAGAAATTGTATGATTGCACTTGTAAATAACCTGCACTGCACCTGGTCCTTATAAATAAATCACAGTGAAACCACACTGTGAGTCTCCAGTGTGTCTGCTAATATATATAATATATTTATAAATGAGAGTGTGTGTGCATGTGTATGTTCATGCAATACCTCTCAATTGTACAGATATTTGCAGAATGTCCTGATTTTTTGCCTTATATTTTTGGTCTATTCCTCATAACATCTGTAGTTTTCTGGCAAATTACTGGTATAATCTGAGGAATGAAGTCACTAAATAATGACATACAATTGAGTTTTAGACTTCAAATTCTTCTGACAATGTATGTTTACACAAACCTTTTTACTCTAGCAACGTTCTAAATTTATAAGAGCAATATTTAAAATTTGTTCCTATTTTTCAGCCTTTGTCCTTCCATTTTGTCAGGCTTTGTCCAGATTTCTTGCACTATGAGGTTGAGAAGTATGGTTCATACTACATTTTATGCTGATACCTAGGGATAGGCACACTTACATATCAGATAGCAATCAATTGGTGATCCAGTTTAAGTAAAATAGCCCCCTGGATGGAGCAGAGCAGTGCACATACAGTCAAGAAGAAAGCATGTAACCCGTTTTAGAAAAAAATATGGGCACTGCAACCTATATAGCGGATGAAAGAACTAGGGCTACATTAACATTGTTTTGTAGACCAGTTTTGTTTGCTTTTCTATTTATTTTTTGTAGAACAAAGGGGAATCCGTGAACCTCCAAAAAAGTTCAAATGGTGTTGCCAAATTCTTTATTCTTTCATTCCAGATAGCACGCAGAGTGTGGTTTAAATGCAACAGATAACAAACATTAGCAATAACATTGTAGTTTTCCCCAGTGGGAAAGAAACTGTCATGAAAATGATTTTTGTGTTCCTTCGTGGCTCATCCTACCAGTTGGTCTAATCTATTTTAATGATGTGTGCAAAGGGAGGACAAATTATAGCAAATGGCAGATAAATTCCCTGGAGGAATATTGCATTCTGTTGTTAAGTTTAACAGCCTGAAATGCCTTCAGCAAGGATAAAGGTTTGTGCAGCACTTCTGTTGCAAGCAATGTTTCTCAAGGAGTTTTCCACTTGCTGAATGAAATGACTTACCTTTTAATTTAAAAATGCAATTTGTTGAAGGGGAAGAAGAGGTCTTCTAGCCTTTCTTGTGAGATAAAAGCTAGAATAAGTTTTGTATTTCTGTATTTGTAGAAATGCAGCCTCTAGCTGACTTAAAAATTCTAAGGAATTAAGTTTTGGAAGTCTAAGTCATTCAGCCATGCAATCTAAGTAGCTATGGTGTGACTTCAATTTGTTTGATTTTAATAGTCGTTCGTTTTTTGGGACATAGCAATAAGTTATAATACATGAAGCATTTTATGCTGAAAAATAATATTATCTGAGAGGTATGAAACTGCTTTTCCTTTACATTACATCCCGTTACTTTGCATGCATTATGCTTCAGTGACCATCTGTTGTATGGTCTGCGTAACTGACCATGCAGTATAAGTTCAGTAACTGTACAGGTCTCCAGTATAAAAGAATGTAAACAGTTCTTTTTTTTGTGTCCCTTACTTAGAATACAAAAGCATGCATGTCCTAGAGATATGTAAAAGCTTTGCAGATTTCCTCTAAGCATGTAAAGTCTAAAATATTATTTAATGTAAATGCACTGTGCTGCAGGATGACAAAATGATTATAGCGAACTTTACCTTAACCATACGATAAACTTTCTCGTAGTCTTCACAGCAACAATGAGCTTGAACACAGATTACTGGAACTACCCGAAGTAGTCTAAAGCAACCTATACAATGTTTTATTTAACCAAATGTACAGCTGACAGTACTGATGAGGATGTATACCCAGACCACTAATTTTTGCTGTGTCCACTTTTGTAGACAAAGTGTGATACATGTTTGGTCCTACTGCTTATATCACCAATGTCTTTTTACCCACACGTTGTCTATTTATTTTATTAAAGTTTGCTTACTGGGGTAAGACAGTGATCCCAAAAGACTATTTGAAGGATCAGACCAGGTGAAGAAATTCTCAAAAGAAATAAAACAGAATGAATCACAAATATAGAGTAATCACAGAAGCCACAAAGTCCAGCAGATAACTGTAACAGTGAAACAAATATTATTAACTGTTTGAGTCTCTGATGTTATGTAACTGAAGACATTGGGAAAATAAGTGATTCTGCATTGTTGCTTTACACTTCCTTTTTCTCTAATTGCTGTCTGATTTTGGAAGCAATAAGTATTTTGATTAGTTAGGAGTGTGATGTAAGAGCTGCATTTTTTTTAATGTTTTAAGTTGGCATGCCAGCTCTGATGACATAGACTATTAAAGGCCCAGTTAAGACACAGATAACTCATGGTCATTTAGGGGCTTCAACATTTGTTGGAGTTGACACAGGAGGATGGGTGCATCCACCTCGGGGAAATGGATGTTGTAGCAGATCGTAGGTTACCACTATCTACTGAGGAATTGTGGTAGGTGTAAATATTAACATGGAACTGTATGTTCAGCTCACCAGACCTTAATTGTGGGTGTGTGGAACCCTGCACTTACACAAGGAATGAGTACTGGCTCTCACAGTCAAGTGGGTTGCAAATACATCTACCAATAGAAGGAATGAATGCCATATTTATTTATTTATTGACATTTGTTAACCGGGTTGGTTCATCTGGGCTTGTGGACCATTTTCAGTGGAGACCCAAACAGACAAGCTCCATTAATAGACATTTACAGTATATTACAATGCTAAACAATTTTTGAGTTAATACAGATATGAAAGACAGGAAAAAAGAGTCTATATACAAAGCAGAAAGCATACATACAGCAAAAATCATACACAATATTTTACATGGAGAGTATATTTAAGTACAACGTTTAAAAAACAATTTTCTTCATCATAGTGTTTGAGTGAAATCAATATATAGCAGTTTACAAGGGGGTATGCAAAGTGGTGGAGTAAAAGTCATGTGGATGGAGTATAAGGAGGCATAATTACAATGCAGTTATTACGGGGATACCACCAATGTTGTAAACAGTTACCATGGACATTGAGTGACAGCCCCTCTGATGAGCTCTTGCCTTTGTGCCAGGGTAAGCATTAAGGGAAACAGATAGGGTCAAAACTAGTAAGGAGAGGCTTAATGGTAACAGGCATGGTGTGGAAAAGCACATAGAATAAAAACATAATATTTTATATTGGTATTACTGTAAATTTCAGATAGTCTAGTTGTGATGTTTTGTGTCTTGACTTAGGCAGATTACAGTACCTTATTACAGATCTGAAGTGAGTGTCTGGTACTGTGAGCAAAAATAAAGTATAGAAAACTGACAATAAAGGTAATCACTGTATAAAGAAGTGCTTTACATTCAATTTATCTGATTTGTATCATAGTTAGTTTCAAGTCTTGTACCATTTCTCATGCAACCATAGCAGCTTCACAGATGATTCCTTTAAATTTCACAAACAACAATCTGTGCTATCAGATTTCAACAGAAGGGTCATTGGTAGTGGTGATTGAAATTAGGAATTTTATTCTATGAAATAGATCAGATGCAGACAATATAACAGTCATTTTCTTGCTAACATGCAATGCAATACACATGTAGGTTCCACTGAGTCATTTCATGCAGATCTCATTTTGCTCAAGCTCTGGCTTCATTACTATTCCTGTGTATTGTTAAAAAGTGGACAACATTATTATACTGAGGACAGTCACAGAGACCTAAACAACATATGTTGTATCCCTGGTATCCCAGCAATGGATGGCGCAGTGGTGCAGCAGTAGCTTTGTCTCCTCACAGCAAGAAATTCTTGGCTGGGGTGCCTTCTGTTCACAGTCTGCATGTCCTTCCTGCATTTGTGTGGGTTTCCTCTGGGTGCTCCAGTTTCCTCCCACATTACGAAGACATGCCTCTGGAGCATTTCTCCCCGGCCTCTGCTGAAAATTGGCTTCATTCCAAGTCAGACTTTCCCAGTTAACAAATGTTAAATAAATAAATAAATAAAATAAACAAACAAACGTATATTCCTTAAAGCTTACAACAAAACCTGTTTTTTCTATGGTACTTGTATGACTTTGCAGTGTATCTTGAACATTGAAATAACTGCTTGTTTGTTGGCTTTAGTGTTTGTATAACAGATTAAAATTTCATTCAGGATCACCCAGAGGTTAATTTCCATGTGGACAAGGTCCAGAAGACCCTATCTCCATACTAGTTATCATGGCAAACTGCCTACTTATTGGATTTCAACCTGTAGCTTATTTTACTCCGCCCCTTCCCTTACTTGGAAGAAGATTCTGCTTGTTTTCTTCATTGTTCTTTCAAAGTTAACCAAGGCACAAGTGTTTCTAGTTTCCCTGTCATGCCCTAAAAACTGACCTCCATTTTGTATTTAATTACGTCATCCTTTAGGCTTCTATGTACTAGATTAAGCCTTCTTTTAGCAACATAAAGCAGATTTCTTTTATTCACATTAACCATTTTTCATAGTTAAAAATACTTAGCTCCCTAATACGTTTAGTAAAATACCTCTGCATACTTTCAGGCCTAATTATACCCAAGTTACTACAGATACAAAATTTTATACAATGCGTTTATACATTTATAGCATCACCCTTTCATCACAATAGGCTATTGATCTTAATACAGTTTTAATCAAACCTTAACATTTCAAATATAAAACAAACTCATGAGGTGACACCATGGTTTAGGTACACTACACTTTATTACATAAAATACTCCAACCCCGGATTCATGAAGTTCGGCGCAAGTACGGTGGTAGGCTTGCGCCGACAGTGTGGTGTGAAGATGGCACAGTAGTGCCAAATGCATATTAATGAAGGTGCGCTGCCGACACAGCCACATGCACAGGAAAGGAGCGCGAGTGCATAGGGCGTGTCGAAGTGCCGCACTGAGGTGTGGAAATGGCAGCTGTCGACGTGCAACCTAAAATGCTTGCATATAACAAGTTGCAAGATAGTAATCACATCTGTCAGTGTCCGTGGATACTGAAACGTATGCAAAGCATGCAAGAAAGTACCTGCGAACACAAAGTGAAGAAGCAAACACAAATGCACGGTAGGGAATAACGGGTCCCTATCCAGCGAACAAATGACATGGAAGACCGTGTGGCCGTAGTCCAACGCAGTGTAGATAGCTATACCAAGTGGAAGTGAAATGCATCATATGTTAGCGAGCCACCAGTAGGTATGTCCAGCCCAATGGTGAGGGTCACCAGCTGACCCATAATGTGAGGGAGGGTACACAGCTGGGCAGATGTGTCCATAACAAAATGCATGAGAAATGTAGATATCTAGCGACCTTATGTCCGAATCATATCCCACAAGGCATGTAATAGTCACATACAAAAGGTATGTCCGTATTTCACATACCAAATGTGATAGGTAATAGAATAAACATGTAAACGAAACAGAAGGAGCATATAAACAGCTACAACAATAAGGACACATGTAGACTGAAAGGAACAGTATTATCTGTACCATCGACTAGGATCACCACCTGTCCCACTTTGCGAGCGACAGTCCCTCTTTGGGCAGTTGTGTCCTGACAAAAACTTGTAAAAATGACAAATGTCCTGAGAGTATAGGACAAAATTATTCCCTATACATTATGTAATAGCTGCATTAAACAGTTTTTCTGTATCTAAATTACATAAATGTTATAAGAAACAGAATAAGCAACTAAAATGCTACAAGAATAAGCTTTTATATAGGCAAGAATTTTAAGTTATATCCTTTGTACTGACCGTGGGTATGTGTTGGCCTGTAAAATGTGATGTTTGTGCCAAAACTGTCCCACTTTGGCCAATTGAAAAGGTGGCAACCCTACCGTTGACTGTGGGGAGGTGTTGTCCACTACAGTCGGATATGTGTACGGAATATATCCCATCCTGGACATAGGAAAAGGTGGCATCCTACCAATGAGTACAATAGGCTGCCAAAATCTGGAAGTCAGCGGTACAAGCCGAACTTGTCAAGATGTGTCACTGTCGAACGGGTAGTATCCGGGTATACCAACCATGTAATGAAAGTTAAGTATGGACGTGTACCTATGTGCGTGAGGTATAGCATGTGGAAAGCAAACATGGCAGGGTAGTCCACACAACCATACAGGTACCTGACACATGTAGGGTATTCAATGTGTTACTC
Source organism: Protopterus annectens (assembly GCF_019279795.1). Classification (NCBI taxonomy): domain Eukaryota; kingdom Metazoa; phylum Chordata; order Ceratodontiformes; family Protopteridae; genus Protopterus; species Protopterus annectens. Next base: position 446,609,092 of record NC_056738.1, read on the forward strand.
TGGCCGTGTCATGGGCCAACAACCAAAGCAGTGATGTATGGCGTGTGAGGAATCTGTGTGTGTGGGGTGGATGGGTAATGATACAATCCTCCAAGGCGATACTGTGTCGTATGCAGAATAGGTGAACCAGAGGTGTATGAGGGAGCCACGGGTGAAGCTGAAAGAAACACAAACACATGTATAAACAGCTGCAATACAAGCAGACAGGCCATAATGTAGAACACAATCCCACAAACATATGAATATTGAAATGTGCGACACAAATGTATAGATATGTCACCGGCACATACCCACAGATTGGTCCTGATGGAACTGGCCATAACAAATGTAACACACCTGGATGCATAATGGACTACCCAGCATCCCCTCCACATCACACAACCCGCTCTCGTACCTGAACGTCCACCAAATCCAGCAGTACTTGGCCTACTGGTTTGGTGCAGCCACAGCTACACATAGTGACCACTACGCATATGTAGTAGGTAGTGTCACCCTAGGTGGTTGCAGGATTGCACACTATGTATCCCTTGCATGTAAAGCCCTCAGCACATTTTCGTAACTCCAAAAAGATGTTTGTTATTTCGCTTGTTGTGGATCGGTCCAATTTTTGGATATCCCTCATGGGATACGTAACCTGTGTAAACATTAGAACGGAAGACACAAAGTCCAGTCCTGTAGATATCTGGACAGAAGTTGGAATGTGCATTAGAGGTGCACAACACTGTCCAGCCCTAAGTGGTCATCCATAACCTACTACCCAGGATCAAACACCTGCTAGTGACGCATGTGTCCCGACACGAATAAGCGGGAGAATATATTGCACATATTCGCATAGTGGCAAATGGTATAAGGGTGAGGAAGGTACTGACGTAAACAGGATAACTCTGATCTACTGTGTGAGGGACAATTAATGTGTGTGTAGGTGTGACCGACCATACCTGTCAACCTCTAAGAGCAAGATATCTGGACAAAGCTGTCCAGCCCTAAGTGGTCATCCATAACCTACTACCCAGGATCAAACACCTGCTAGTGACGCACGTGTCCCGACACGAATAAGCGGGAGAATATATTGCACATATTCGCATAGTGGCAAATGGTATAAGGGTGAGGAAGGCACTGACGTAAACTGGATAACTCTGATCTACTGTGTGAGGGACAATTAATGTGTGTGTAGGTGTGACCGACCATACCTGTCAACCTCTGAGAGCAAGATATCTGGACAAAGCCGTGAAAAAAAGTGGGACAAAGGCCCAAAAGTAGGGATAATTTGTAAAGATTGCTCTTAGAAACTTAGAAAGTTGATAGAATAACAGTTTGTACATTGACATTGACATTCATTTCCTGAAGAGTATGAAGTCTGAAACTCAACTGTCTGTCATTATGTTCTGACTTCAGTCTTTAATGATTAGCTACTGATTTGCCAGAAAACAACAGTGTATTACAGAGGGTCCGTACATATTTACAGTGACAAACCTTCACATTTGTTTACTGTACTACTGCATACCTGTAGTTAATTCATGTCCAAAATAATAATCCTGGTATGAATGAATACAGGAAATAGTCAAATGTGAATGGGAACACCCCTCACCGTGGATTACGTATTGTAACCAACCCCACCCATATTATGTATTGCCAACATAAAAAACTGCTGACAGGTGCCGAAACAACTGTGTCCGTAAACACAGGTAAAAATTTATAAAATGGAGAAACTCTGTCCATGTGCTTTGTCTGACATTTGAACTCAGTCAGGGCAGTTCCGTTCACCAGGTGGACAAGCCTAAACCCAGATCACCACATGAACACCCTGACAATCAAAGACTTGTATGTGCCAGGACTATAAGCCTTGGAGTTCTGCATATCCTTGGAGTGATTAAATATGCAGCTTGGGTCCAGAGCAGTAGGGAATAGGGAATGTGTAATATGTAGTACCACGTTTTTCCCAGCAGGAGAATGGATGCCTGTGTTGTAAGTGAAGCGGTGAGGCGTATGTTAATGTAGCTATGTACCATGGGTATGCATATAAATGAGTCAGAACACCAATAGTATAGTGGTTACAGCATCCAGCCAACGTGACTGCAGTCCCAGTTCAACTATGACTACAGCACATATAATTTTAAACTGTAATGAATGTGTCTGTGCTGTAAAGACATTTAAATATGTAAAGGTGAACGTGTGTTTCGCATATGTCCGTTAACCGGATTACAGATATTCTACTAGTACCGTCACAATTAATAAAGCCCATGTAAGCACAAAGACTTAGTAAACATATGTAACCCACAATAAGGATATGCAAGTGCACCTGCGCGTGTGTAATCCGCTCACAGCATAGCAAATGAATGCTGTTTTCTACACGTTATTTATATATCTATATATGGATATATATATTTGTGTATAGATATATATCCACAGACTTAAACTAAATAAATATAAGAAATAAAGAATGTACAGACATATATATATATATATATATATATATATATATATATATATATATATATATATATATATATATATATATATATATATATATATATATATATATATATATATATATATATATATATATCTATACACACACATACATTAATTGATATATACATAACAAACATATGTCCTTGTAGATATAACACATGTACATAAATAGGTTACATCATAGCTATTATGGATAGACATATAGACATGCAGTAAAGGTAAATACACTGCTGCTTTCCAAACCATTGCCCGGAAAGTACCAGTGTGCCAGATGTGCAAGTTCTACTCTTTAAACATGGATATAGGTGTCCTTTGCAGGACCCCAAAAACTGATCCTTTACAGGCAACGACCTGTGATGATTGAAATAAAGAAGTCACATCCGCAACTACAATATAGCTGTACATGCAACAGTAGCTTGTTCAAGGGTAATAATACATGGGTTGACAGAATGTATGACATATGTCCCGATACACGGAGAGTGGATAGTGCTTAGAAGTGTCTTCATACTTTATTATCGCTCACATTAAATATGTCTTATGACTACTGTGGAGGGGTGTCAGGTATGGGAATCATGGGTATGCGCGCATCAGCCCGTGTGCACGTGTTGAAGAACGAGTAAGCTAGTGTAAGAATGTTGAAGCCTGTGTAATGTCGTGTAAGCAAGTGTACGCATTTGTAAGCTTGTATAAATCTGTACTACACACATCACACATGTACTGCACACTCTGAAACACATGCTGCCAATACTACACACGTCAGTCAAATGGCACATGGATGGATAATAAATCTTCAGAATTAACAGTGCTGTAAACTATACTACATTGATGGTCATAGCTGCAATGCATCATGCCTGCTTACATACACCTAGAAGGATATCACACTTTGTGTTAACAACATTTTAACATTAATACAGTGCTATAAAGGCACCCTGTGCATCAGTACCATGTTAGTCTGTTCCTGCATCAATGTTACACATTACAGGTGGTGGCACAGGTGTCATCATATGCACAGGGTATGTTGTTTCTTTTCCAGAGCCTGTCATTGAGCCATCCACTCAACATGTAAGCATGTGTGTGTGTGTGTGTGTGTGTGTGTGTGTGTGTGTGAGGGACAACAGTTTTGGCATGGCCCAATGTTGATGCAATGTGTGTGTGTATGTGTTAGCCCTAGCTGTTTGTTTTATGTGTGTGTGTCTGCATGTACACAGTTTCAGCATGTGTCAGCCATATACAGTAGGTTGTGGGACAGTCACAGACCATACCTGCCAGGCTGTACAGATCGCCATTACTGGCCATGGACACTCCTCCATGCATTCAACAATATTCCAGTCTTGCACCTGTCAATGTATACACATACATTCTTGGGATCTGTATCACAACCTGTGGATAAATGGGAGTCAGTAATGTTAACCTGATTTGCATAGTATTGTTAGTTAATACATAGTTATATGTGCCATACTCATCCCCCAAAGTAATAACCACTGCAGACTGTTGCTGAGATGTGCACACAACCGTTTAAAGGTGCTGTACTGTCATTGTTGTCAATGTCCCTTGTAATACCCAGCAACAAAATAACTGGTCATTACACAACTATAACCCAGGATCACTACAGCACACAGTATGTGCACTATCACAGAGCCATAGCAGATTTACATACATCCAAGGTGATCACGTACAGATAATGCAGCACATTCAATAGTGCTAATATCCACATACATATCTATCTACATTACACACACATATATATATATATATATATATATATATATATATATATATACACACACACACACACACACACACACACACACACACACACACACACACTTGGCAGGGTTGGGATCAGAACACAGACCTAACTACCTTATCACACTACAGCATTATGCATTTACAGAATGCGATACCGTGATTACTAGATTTTAGCATTCACACAGGCACACATCTAGCTTGCTGACATCAGCATCAAAGACAAAGATGCCGTACGGATTCTATGGAGAGTGAATAGTGTAAAAGCAATGTTCTGTTGTCATGCAGTGGGAAACTCACACACACACACATGGCAGGATTGGGATTAGAACACAGACCTAACTACCTTATCACACTACAGCATTATGCATTTACAGAATGCGCTACTGAGATTACTGAACACAGCACTCCTAGAGGCATACTTCTAGGTGGGTGACATCATCCGCAAAGGCAAAGACGCCGATAGGGAATGTATGTGGTGTGAGGCATCTAAAAGCATTACTGTGTCCCCAGGCAGCTGGAAACACACACACACACACACACACACACACACACACACACACACACACACACACACACACTTGGCAGGGCTGGGAGTTGAACATACACCTAACTACCTTATCACACTACAGCATTATGGATTTACAGAACGCGCTACCGAGATTACTAAACACAGCACTCACAGAGGCATACTTCTAGGTGGGTGACATCATCCGCAAAGGCAAAGACGCTGATAGGGAATGCATGTGGTGTGAGGCGTCTAAAAGAATTACTGTGTCCCCAGGCAGCTGGAAAGACACACACACACACACACACACACACACACACACACACACACACACACACACACAGACACACACACACACAGACACACACACACACACACACAGAGGCACATACTTGGCAGGGCTGGGAGTCGAGCATACACCTAACTACCTTATCACACTACAGCATTACGCATTTACAGAATGCGCTACCGAGATTACTGAACACAGCACTCCCAGAGGCATACTTCAAGGTGGGTGACATAATCCGCAAAGGCAAAGACGCCGATAGGGAATGTATGTGGTGTGAGGCATCTAAAAGCATTACTGTGTCCCCAGGCAGCTGAAAACACACACACACACACACACATACACTTGGCATGGCTGGGAGTCGAACATACGCTACCGAGATTACTGAACACAGCACTCCCAGAGGCATACTTCTAGGTGGGTGACATCATCCGCAAAGGCAAAAGACGGATAGGGGATGAATGTGTGTGGTGAGTATGCCTAGCATTACTGTGTCCCCAGGCAGCTGGAAACACACACACACACACACACACACACACACACTTGGCAGAGCTGGGAGTCGAACATACACCAAACTAACTTATCACAGTACAGCATTACGCATTTATAGAACGTGCTACTGAGATTACTTAACACAGCACTCTCAGAGGCATACTTCTAGGTGGGTGACATAATCCGCAAAAGCATAGACACCGATAGGGAATGTATGTGGTGTGAGGCATCTAAAAGCATTACCGTGTCCCCAGGCAGCTGGAAACACACACACACACACACACACACACTTGGCAGGGCTGGGAGTCGAACATACACCTAACTACCTTATCACACTACAGCATTACGCATTTACAGAATGCGCTACCGATATTACTGAACACAGCATTCCTAGAGGCATACTTCTAGGTGGGTGATATCATCCGCAAAGCAAGGATGCCAATAGGGAATGTATAGAGAGTGAGCAGTCTGAAAGCATATTACTGTCCCAAGGTAGATGTAGACAAACACACGGCAGTGGTGTGATCGGGGCAACTAAATATCTATGGAGCACTACAACAACACTACATAGATACGGGACGCGCCACAGACAGTACACAATTCAAGAAAGTCAACCAGTGTGTTCAATGTAGGCATCCATCGTGACGTTGAAAATGGACATCTGTTGCCTGGATGTCCACCATCGCTATACAGGATGTCACTGGCCATGCCCAAACACAGAGGCACATCACCGACACAAGGTGTCACTGGCCATGCCCACATGCTTAGTATCACATGGCCGTTTGGATTCTAAACACTTAAGGGCGCAGTTTGGAATGTACTGTGTGTCCAACTACACAACGACATGCTCACACACTTAGCAGCAGGGCCGTCTTGCATGCACTTCTAAACACTTAAGGGCGCAGTTTGGAATGTACTGTGTGTCCAACTACACAACGACATACTGGGCATGCTCACACACTTAGCAGTTGCAAAGGGCCGTCTTGCATGCACATGGATTCTAAACATGTAAGGGCACAGTTTGGAATGTACTGTGTGTCCAACTACACAACGGCGTACTGGGCATGCTCACACTTAGCAGTTGCAAAGGGCCGTCTTGCATGCACACTAAACATGGAAGGGCACAGTATGGTATTACTGTCCCAACGTACATGAAGGCCACTCACATGTATTGACCAGTACACACTCAGGAGCCATCACAGATGTCTCAGGTGCAGATCACAGAGGTGCACACCGCAGTCTACAATGTAGCTCTCAGATATCACCATGTCGTTGGACCAGCAATACACAGCCATACATCAACACAACACCGTGTGACTCATGACCAGTGGACTGTACATAGGTGTACAGCAACTGTGCAGACTACACATGTACCGACAGGGCTCCATCATGTGTTATGCATTGCAATGATACCACTGTACATAACCAGGTCGGCTCTACACATACCAGGGGCCCTGGGTCTTACACAGCTGTGACAGATGACTGTTGCTGTACATCAACGAACACACATGTTTGGATATATCATTAATGTAATTGCAGTGGATATGTGCATGGACCACACATACACAACACATATGTACATAGCATAGTGTTTGCTGTCCTCCGTGCAGACAAGTGGCTACAGCAATCATATGCACGCAAATGGAAGGTGGGTCCATGGCTGTTGAATGCTAACAGTACATGAGGTAGCAATGTTGACCGAGGACACATTCCCTCTGTACTAGTTACCCATGACACCCATCATATCATACAACAGTCCATGTGTTATGTATGTCAACACACATGTCCAACAATTGCAATGCATACAAATATGGCTACATGACAGGCATGTAGGACCAACACACATGTACAATCTGTAGTGTGCATGCAGCTACCATGCATATGCAGTAGCTGATGTAAGTACCTCATTTGTGCCAAACTACAACATGCAGTTGCAATGCAGCTCCTTCATTGACACCTGTATATGGTGACATACTGACAGTATGGTAGGATGTACAACAGGTATGGATGGATGTGTGTACATAAAGTGGTGATCCACCTGTGTAGATGGATGTTTGCCGGGGATGACTCACAGGTGTGTCACATGCCATCCTACCATTACATGTGCAAACAATACGCTATGTTACCATTACTTGACAGTGAAGACATAAAACCTACACAGCGGTCAGGTGTTACCGACAGTACGTCATTTGACACCTGCAACACTTACATCCTCCCGTGTGCATATAGCAGCACAATTGTCAGACATAGCGTTGGTACACATAATGTGGCCAATACTGCTGCATGTCTGTCAGATGTATCATCATATAGCAGGTGTATCATTCACAGTACTGCCATGTGTGTTTGCTTATGTGACCATATATACCACATATGGTGGGGAATATATCCCAATTGTTACACACCCCTGTACACTGTTGTAGACATCTGTACATACTGCAGTGTGGAAAGCATGAAGTAGGCAGGTGTGGTGTGTGTATCACACACATCAGCTAGCCATATGTGTCTCCACAGTGTGTGTGTGTGTGTGTGTGTGTGTGTGTGTGTGTGTGTGTGTGTGTGTGTGTGTGTGTGTGTGTGTGTGTATGTGTATGTAGGTATGTATGGCTGTTTGGTACATGGATTGAGGGTGTATGCTACCATACAGAACACACAGGATCCCTAACCCCTCATAGTGATGCAGTCTACTACCCTGTTGATGCCATCGGTCTCAGCTGCACTGGCTACCTGTACATGTTCTTTCTCTGTGTCGCGCCGTGTGGGTGCACAGTACTGTGAGGGTGATGACCACATAGGCAAGGGTCTTCACCTCAACATTATGGGGTGTGCGTTATAGTGTTGTTGACCCCGTGAGTGTGGGCATGTTCCTGTAATGTGACAGGGTATTACTGCTACACAGTGAGGCCTCATGCTATCAAGTGGCCTCTAACGTTATCATTGGCCAGACCGCTGTGTACAACCCCTGCACCATGTCAACATACCTGTGATGTGACCTGGTATGGATGTCATGTCTCCAGCCACTGTAGCCTATTAAACTGCCTACATGCTTCTGGATCAGTATATGTGTGGACATCTGTGGTATGTTAGACTTTCCAACAGTCAGGTTGAGGCTACATATAGCATGCTGATATTGCTATATGTGCCTGTGAGTACTCCACAGTTACACATGGGAGACTGCAAACACTGCTACCTGTAGGCACATGCAAGTAGACCATAAGGAGGGAACCAAGGCATCATTACCAACATGCTGTTACTGTTGTTACCGAGACACATACTGTGAACATATAACAATGCATGCTAAACCTGTACCACATGGTATGTCTGGTGTGTGTCAACAGTACACAACTAATGTAATATACACGTCACTCACTATTCTCACACAACTAATGTAATATTCACTTCTCACTATTTTGTTCACCCTGTGCATCAGACCATTTGATGTCCCTGCACCGATGATGTGGATGACAGGGATGCGGCACAGGCTTCATCATATGCACAGGGTGATAATGTTTGCCAGGGGCATAGGCTGCACCAATGGATGACATCATGTGTGTGGGTAAGGGCCAGTGATATGATTGGACATGTCTGTTCAGTATGCATGTGGGTGTTGTGGTGCCCTACAGATGTCTTTGCTGTGTGCGTGTATGTGTGCACACAGTTCTGCCTTTTGTGAGGCCTACACAGGGTATTATTAACAGCTCCAGATTGTACAGACCAGGTTGTACAGCTCACTGTGTCCTGCCACGGCCATGTGACCTGTGCCTGCCAGGGGTTGCACGGGCACTATCAGGTGGAGGTCCAGATTGGCTACTGTCCAATGACACATGTCCACTGGAACCGTGTCCCCTCTGAGAACATCCAGGGCCACGTCCACGTGGCCTGCTGTGTCCTGGTGTGGACAGTGCAGCACCAGCTGCACTGCTACTGCTACCGGCACTATGGGAGCGGGCATGTGAGGTGGCACGCTTATGTTGACCTGCACTAGGTGGTGTAGCTGGTCTATGAACACATGGCCTATGCCTCACTCCTACCAGATGTTCCAGCACAGACAGCTCACAGATTGCCATGCCACGGTCAAGGATTCCGACCATGTCACCTAATCGCTGCTGAGCATTTGCCAATGCCTGGATGTTGTTATTTAGGGTATGGATAGCAGCCCTCTGTAGCCTCTGCCCTTCTCTGTTCTGCCATTCAGCACATGCCTGTGCCGCCATTACAGTCTGGAACATGCGTCTGGTGATACCAGCTGCTGCGCTCTGTCCTGCAGGTGCATGTCTGCCAGAGGTCCTCCTACGAGCAGCACTGGCCACATGCCTGTGTGGCACATCTGCAGTCATTACACTAACACCATGGTGTGTAGAGACACCTTCTGTAGCCACCACACATTCCTGTTCCACACTAACAGACGCTGACTGTCCTTCCTCTATGGCCACTGGTGATGCGGTATGTGTTGGCAGCAGAACTGTGTGCGGGGAAGAGGGGGACATAGCTGGGATGGCAACCATTGGCACAGATTCAGCCCCTGACAACCCTGCCTGTACCTCATGCATATGTTCATCACTGCTAGTATCTGTGGGGACACTAACATCAGATGGACTGCAGGAGGGTAACACACCTACATCACCTGTGAATGCAAAGAAAGACTCTAAATTACAATAGACACACACAGACACACACACACACACACACACACACACACACACACACACACACACACACACACAGACACACAGACACAGACACACACAGACACAGACACACACAGACACACACACAGACACACACACAGACACACACAGACACACCATGCATGTGATTTGACAGACGGCATGCAGCATGCCTGTGATACAGCAGACGGCATGCAGCTCAGACATTAATAGTGTTAGTAAGCATACCTCCCTGGGGTGCACACTACAGCAAGCAGGTGTTATATCAGTAGCCATGCAGTTGACACAATCATGGTAGTATGCATGCATCCCCGTGATACACCATGTGTACCAGAACTGGATAACAGTACACATGGCTGACGTGACCTTGACATGTAATCTGCTGACGTGTGCATTAACATGCATACATGTCTGACACAATGGTGTCCTGACACATGTACAGCATTGTAATGGGCATCACATTGCAGTGTTGTCTGTATGCCCTACAGATAGAATGCATGTTTAGCAAATGTGCATGAGCATGGAATGGTAGTGTGAGCCGTCTACATTGCTATACAATGTGATGTACAGACACTGTGCCATTGCATGGCATCATGAGGAGTCTATATTGCTATACAATACATAATATGTACACATTGCATAGCCATAACTGCATGCATACCCATGACATAACTGTGGATTGTGACCCATGATGCTGAGGTGTATACACACCAAACCATGCTGTGTCATGTGACAGGTCACTGGAGGACCTATAAATGACACCCCTGCACAACAACTACAGGGTCTTAGCTGCCTGGCAACCATGTTCACACTTAGCGGACATGTCAATTCACCATTTCCCACATGACATTGATGTACCACACACACGAGGTGCACAGGTAATGGTGATGCCCTACAGCAGCAAGGGAAATGTACAGTATCTGTGGCCTGATCTGGTGTCAATGTCTGTGGAAGCTGTACAGGTGACTACTGTCATGCTATGACACAGTCGTGATGTTCAACAGATCTTATATTGTAGACTTCAGTGACACCTCCACTAGCTGTGCACAGGCTTTTAGGATGTCCAGTGTACCACATCAACTGCATAATCAGTCAACTAAGGCTATAATTGGACCATGTGTGGACAATGTGCAACAGGGTGTATACACATCACATCTACTGTGTGGCTATGTGTCTCTGGCCATCCCCCATGGCCATATGTGCACATGTGTTGGCCAAATGTGTGTGATGGCCATCTATCTCACATGTCTGTGTTATCCCATATGACATACGCCCATAGATGTCAGATATGTCACCATCCACAGGGCTATGCAGACAATGGGTTGTATGTTTGGTATGTGGGGTATGGGCATGGGATAGTGTGACAATATTGCAGCCAGAACACTACGTGTCTGGGACATGTCAGATGGCACATCACAATGTGTGCACCCAATGCAGCGGCATATAACACAATGGTGACACCTGTGGGCGGCCCATATCACAGCTAACTGTGTGGTACTGTTTGCGTACTGCACGTGTTGTTCCAATGTATACTACATATGCCTCCATTGTAGAACACCTCCACCGTTGTATGCACAGCTGACCACACATGTAGCAATGACAAATACTGTGGTTAAGTCGGTGTATCATTTTGTTTGTATATATTGCACATGGGTGGCCTGTGTGAATGATGGGTGATACGACCTGTATATTGTGACTGGAAAAAACATCAAGTGTGCAAGTGTTAACTGGCCACATGGCAAATAGATCTATGCTTTAACATGCCTGATACTGATGACAGTCTCACCTGCAACGGACTCATGTCTGTGCGGCACACCAGAGGTACCAGTATAGGGGTGACACAGCAGTATGAACATTATCCATGACTGTATGACAGCCACAGGGTGCACTGTGCATGTTAACACATTTGCCTGTACAATAGCATATAGTATGCACATGTGTGCATACACAGGGTAGCATACTGTAGTATGCAGCATGTGTGTCCACATACCTTGCATATGTTGTTGCATTACATAATGTACAGTGACACATGCAACTAAATGGGATATAATAGCCATATGTGCAGTACTGACTTACCAGGCAACTCCAGGCTCATTGGTTGGGAGACACCCACCTCCACAATGGCAGCTAGTGTTTGTGGATGCTGTTCTGAGGGTGTCCCCAGACTGGCCAGTAGCTCCTCAGTGTGTGTGAGTGGGAGCTGGGTTGGTGGCTCAACCATGTTCCCTGGCGATTGCAGTGGCACGCTGTTTTGCATGTGGCATCAAGTCCGTGCAGTGTCTGCGCACCTGCTGGTAGGTGCAGTTATGGCCACCCACATCGCTCACCCTCCTGCAAAGATCCTCCCACAGGTCGTCCCACTGCTGGGCATGCTGTGGCACATGGCTGAACAATACCTCGTAGTTCTCATGGAGGTACAGGATGAGGACATCATCCTCCTGGTGGCTGTATGCTGGCAGGCGTGTACGAGGCATTATCTGTAAGACATAATGATGGTGACAGGTCACAGTTTCAGAGATGTACAGAGATACTGCTGCACATACATTTCTAGTAAATCTGGTACATCTGCACAGTTATCTTTGCATATCATCATGACACTGACATGACTGACATGTTTGTGTCACATATATGTAACACCCATTATGCATTGGATATCATCACCATATATGTGTGTCACCTCATTACATTGCTCATACTCCATGTAAATGCTGTCTTGATCTGAGCATGTCTGTTTGCCTGCACTGGTGTTCTTACCTATCTGCACATGCCTGGATGTGTCCATGGTAATGCTGTTGACCTTGATGCTGTGTATATGTCACATATCAACACATACACAGCCTTAATGGACTTGAGCAGTGACAATGCACACATACGCATGGAAACCTTTACATGCATGTGTTTTGCCATATACATCTACATGGCACTGTACAGCTGTTCAACATCCTGCCACGGATTGCCTGTGTTACACATGTGATGGACATGGGACAATGGCTAGTCGGACGTCATTCACAGGGATGGTTATCAACTATACCATGTACGGGCAGGGTTTCCTAGCTGTATCCGACAGCAATTATACCACCGCGAGGTGCATCAGTGCCACATTACTGATCCAGACAGTTGATACTACATCTACCATGCGGCCATCACACCATGTATGACAGGGATGACATGTGCAGCTTTGATGGACAGGGTTGCATGGTATGGCGGGAGTATGTCACATGTATGGCACAGGGATCTGGCCAGCATGTGGTGATACTAGTAGTAGGCCGGTGGCTGCTCATGACGTATGTCTTTCAGATCAGGATATGGACATGTAGCATGTCCAACATCATAGTGTAGCAAATGTCTTTATGCAAGGTAGACAGCATGCTGCATAGTGGAGGTGAGGATTGTGAAGGCTGGTATCACCCATCCATGCATGGCCAATACCCCTTAAAGGTGATATGTGATCCACTATTGGTCACCCGAGTGCTGTATATGCCTGTCCAATGATCTCCGTGCTCATGGATGGCACTCTCTCATGACATGGGTACCTCGTATGACTACCTAAGGGGCCTGGAGACGTCACCAACTCAGGGAGGTGTACTGCACAGCACCATCCCTTACACAGTGTCCATAATGTTGACCACAGCCTAAGTGGTAGTTAATGGGTACAGGGATATTCACCTAGCAGTGACCATGCTGATATAATCCATCAGAATGTGCACATATGTCACACACCTCACCCACACAGCCCATTCTGTATGTTGTTCACAACACTGAGACAGCTATTGCTCATAGGTCATGGCCATTCACATCCTTACATACACAGATGCCTGACATTTTTCTGTGTGGTATGGGCTACAATGATGGTGGAGTACAACACATTAACCCTGTTTTACTGTAGCTGGCACTGGTGTGATATGCACATGTCACTCTGGCACCTTTTGTAGTTGTGATTCTGTCAACAGGCCACTGGTAGAACACTCCTGTGACATACAAAGGTATATGTAGTCAAACATCCGTACTGTCATGTACATCTGTACTGCTAACATCTACATTGGTAATGGTTCATGGACTTGCAGACCATACTCAGCAGGGTTATAGTGCAGTGCCATCAATTATGACTATCGTCACCACTTGTGGGTTGATATTATCCAACACCCTATCTGTATTGTATGTTCTTGCTCAGCACTTGTTCAGAACTTGTGAGCACGCCATGAGAAACTGATTAATATAGTACCCATTCCACACCATTTCTCACAGGTACACTGTCTGTCCTCACATTTCCAGCTTGCTTACAGTACAACAGCTGTTGTACACACGTAACTCACATATCTTGTGAGACATGGTTGTATATACAGGCATGTCCAACTGTCACGTACCAGTGCTATTGCCTGTCTATATGATGAATATAGTGTATGTGTGGCACTAGAGCAATTGTCTCATGTACACAGTCAATGCTCACCTCCCAACATACGACACTACAGCCTGTGGGGGATGCACATATGCAGCCCTGCTGGGGGTAATGCTGCCACCAACCCTGACTGCACCTGACACTCATGTGGGGATGTGTAACATTCGCAACACACCCCACTCATCACATAGTCTCACAAGAGCTCCACCATAGGCCACACATACGAGGACAACTTGGGCAGTACCTCTCCATACTCTGTGTAGGCATAGAAGGCAGCCCCCATCACCAAACACAACACCGGCAACTTATAGCCCACAGACTCGTGTGTGCCTATCACATACAGCCAATAGGGTGTTATAACATACACAACACACCTGTCATAGATGAGTCTGTAGACAGTCACACTGCTGTTCTACTCAGCAGGCTACACAAGGCGATAGTCGCTTACATCTTGCTGTCGGGTAACTGGTTCTGCAACATAACCTATGCACCCATGCCACACCTCACCAGGTACAATGTGACTGTCATTCTCCATGTTAGTGTGAGTGCCCTGAGATGCAACTTCACAGACTACGTATGCAGGGACATGCAATAGCTCACCAGGCTTGTAGCCCAAGCCCTGGGAGCATTATGCATTCATCCGGACCTGATACAACTGTACAACGAGTGATGTGTCACTTCAACAGTTGCCTATGCTTCTGCTGTCATTCCACAGGCATCTGGTATCTGTCCGCTTTGACTGACATGGTCAAGCGACACGATGCTTTGGCATAGATGACCTGCACCTGTCAGCCCTGGGAGTACAGATCACATGTAAGGATCTTGCTGCTTCTATACTGGCTGTCTTGCACAGTTTCCAATAACATTCACCACCAGAATGGGAACTGGTAAACAAAACATGGGGTCATGTGATGCAATGCATGACATCTTCATCTCTGACCCACGCAGGCAAGGCACTCCTTATAATGCACCACTTCAATATCTCTGCACTGACTGGGACCTGCCTCTAGGCTCTGCAGAGCACACCTGCAATGACAGGTTATACACAGACCATACCTTTCAGGCATGTACCTGGACCAGCACACCCACGGCTGAGTTGTTCCCATATTCCACTATGTTGTACACACATCCTGTCTAGTTACTTAGCACAATGCATCAGAGGTGCTCCAAGTGCAACTAACTGTGTCCAGAACTGCTATACACATTGTAACAAGCTACGGATCCAACAACATACTCCACGGTTACCAGACCTCATTTGTTGGTGTACTGGACAGTAGAGCTCAGACAGATACTACTGATGTGAGACTGACACTACCCCACACTTAACTGGGATAGCCACTCATGTACCGACACATTAGGCCAATGCTGTCCGTGATTCATAACCTCCACTCGGCTGGATCAACCCATACACACCACCTCCAAGACCAACAATATCCTTGACATGGACACTACCAACATGTGACTGGTGTTCCACACCTGGGGTTATCCCCTCATTGGTGGATTCCGGACATATGCTAATCATCCTTGTTAGCCACATCCCGGCACCACACCCTTCACGGCATACACAGTACATGAGTACTACAACACCTACTACAGACGTCTTATGACAGTGGTAGTTAACGTCATGACACCCGTGCAGATGGACAATGCACATACAAATGCTGACACATACCCCAGTGCACTTCATTAGCACGTACACGACTGCATGGGTCATGCTAATCCACACAGTGCCATGATGGTACCCACCAGATAACAGATGCTACTCTGGGGGTCCAGTTCCATGGACATAATTTACAACAACAGGTGGAGGCTGTTGCACAGTGGTGTACAATCCCATGGGTGGGGTAGCTCACTGGTCAGCCTCGGTAGGGCCATGGGATCCCTCATCACATACTCCAAAACTAGCTACGTAAACATTACTGCGACACATTCCGGGGTGTACCACAAGGCATTATGGTGGTATGTCAGTAGTCAATGGCAATACCCACATCTGCTCTCACATACAACAGTTACTCATGAACATTACAGAACCAGGTGATGTAGGCAACATGCTGGTGGATGGATTCAATGCTAACATTACACCCTCTCACTCCCTACAGGGCCACAATCCATGCAGGAACATTGTGGTGTCCCTGCGGTCACACCTACACAGTACTAACCTGCACTCTATATGGCCTGGGACACTGGCCCCATGTGACCATCCAAAGTTCAAAGATGTTCATGTGATGTCCACAAACCTCTGAATGACATGTCTCCCCACTAGGCCACCATATTCAGTAATAGCCTTGTATCAGACATTGTGGCCCCTGAATGGCACACAGCAACAGTTATCACACTCCACACAGGTGGTGCCACAATGCACAAGTGGGACTATTGCCCTACACACCTGACTGGACTGTTCTGCATGGCTATGGGGCACATCATCATGGACATCATTTGCAGAGACATTGTTGGGCTCTGGTCCTTTGATGCCACCCAGGTTGGACTTGTTAGGGCCAGAGCATGGTGCCTACACCTGGTGGACTGCTTTCATACAGTTACCAGGGTAGTTGATGATGGTACAGGGGTCCACACAGCCTACATTGTCCTCTCATTGCCTTTCAGCACCATTCTCCATTCTGGTATTGACAACATACACATCCACCTGCACATTGAACCCTATGTCTCAGGATGTTATGCAAAGTGGCTCATGGACAGGACACACACAATGAGGGTAGCATACCATAGTACCTACTGTATTTCAGTTACACTTGGCATACCAAAGTCCTCAGTCAAAGGGCCCCTCATGTTCGGTATATGCTTCCCTGAGGTACAGGCTAGCACAGAGGGGCTTTCCCTGCCTAGCTTTACAGACCACTGCATACAAAGTGCCATGATTGCTCCAAAAGCTGATACTGACTCCATCCATAAGGGTGTCACTGTGACGGATACCTGATATCAATATCATGGCCTCAAGCTGCATGACACAAGGTGCATGAACATCCCCTTTGCATTACACCATTCACTCACTGACTATCACATAGGTGGTAGTACCCTACATACATGACACATTGTACGTGTTCATAGTACACACGTATGTCGCACCCACTCCTGTGATAACCATATTGCCACTGTGGCGTGGATATCCTTCTTACTGGCCACACTTATCTGTACTGGGTGTGTAGTTGGTACATAGGCACCCATTGCACCTCTGAACTCCAGACGTATACACACATTCAAGGGTACAACACCCCGTTTAGGGTGTACCTTACACAACAGCTACAGCTTTACATACCACAACATTAACACACCATGACGTTTATTGAGCTCCGACAGTTAAAGTATGCGGCTGAACTACGGACACCACGTCTGTACACATTTGCATACTACATAGTCAGGGGTGACCTCTGCTGAACAGACAGGGCCCATGTCCACAACAATATTAATGGATATACTACACATACGTGACATAAGCAAAAGCCACTGTGAGCAACATGCTCATGGATATGTGCACACACGCAACGATGAATGGGATGTGCTTGAGGGTTACATTCCCAAATTGGACACTCACCATGCTTTGGAACATGATTCCTATGTACATCACGCAGGGACACTCAGTAGCACTGTTCATGTGATACCTCACTTGGTGGATGGGAGACACATGTACGCCAGGGATCACTGCAGTGGCTGTACTGTGCAGAGGTGCAGGTAACACATGGCTCTGCTGTTCACAGGACACTACCCTAGAGAGGTGCCACTGGTGTGAACACTGTGGTTGTGCTTACACATAGACTTGCCAGATTGCATAGTACCCCACTATGAACCTGTGAAGCTATTACATGTCCTTTGTGCATGGTTACTTGAGTAGCCCTTCCATTTAGATTAGCTATCATGCTATTACAATGTCCCGTGACTACAAGCCATATGTATCCTGTTATTGTACATTGTACATGCCAATAGACGATACCTTTGGTATGCATGATATGCCTGTTATGCTGTGTAGCATATCTGACATATCTACCTACAATACTATACATTACACATATTTTACACAGTATCCCATAATGCAAAGCATACTTGCACAGCGGGACCACCTTAGACATGTCATTGTCGTTATATGCCCATACACATGCCTACTGTGACAGTATATCAACATATTCTATCCCCTGCTATGGCACGTACTTGTTGGACATACCCTACCACTGACGGCGGGTGGTATGTAATTGTTCTGTTTCAAGCCCTCATGTAGCATCCCTTGTGGTATCTGTGATGTTTACCTAGCGGCCCACCGCTGGACGCACAATTTCTACAATTGTTAGTATGCTCAGCAAGACATCACTACATAAATACCTTTTCCCACTTTATGCATTGCGGACACTTTTAATTAATGCAAACCAGGCTATACATACACTAACATAATTAATACAAAACATGCTATACATACACCTACATACCGAGTGTTCCAGACGTTCGTCTCTATCTCTCTTACACTGTTTAAACAGTTCTATGGTATGAGCATATGGTTTGAATGTCTGGCAAGTCATCCTTATATACGTCGATACCTGTAACATGTGGTTTCCTGCCGCCAATTGGTGTTCCTGAGTGACTTATTACTTGCACATCAGCTGTGCAACTACTCCATTCACCAATTACGCGGCAACAGTGGTGTATAATTGAATTCTCCACTTGGGCGTTGGCCATTTGCCCTACCTTCAGGGAGACGGCCTGTATTGTGTTTTGTTGTGTGTAATTGCAACTGCTATGTGTAGACACGTATAGTTTGAATTCATGTCCCCCGTGGATTGTGTGTGACGGCTAGAGTATGTGGTTCTACATGTGAGTGTACCTGTCATCCCAACCATCTGATAACAGACTATTGCAAACAAAACCTGTAACTTTGCTGTTTGTTCCATTATACAACGGCTACAATTTTGCATGGCACCTTTAAATGTGTCTCTCACAAGGTATGTTAATACTTCTGCAGATGTAATTGACTGACTGGATATTTGTGCTGTAATTACAGTCTGTATTGCTATAGTTTCTAGTGTGGGTGATATAGGTGGGTGTACATAGCATATACAGGTTTGTGGGGCTTGCATTTCTACATATTCCATATATATGTGTGTGGGCTCCTTCCCTAATTAAAGAGCTATCAGTTAGTAGACTTATGTTACGGGAGTATACATTGGGCCTTTGTTAATTGGTTTCTATATAGTATGCAGGTGAGGTTGATACTTCCATACCTTCGGAATTACAGCGATATGTAAAGGGATAATTCTAAATGACAGCTATTCCGTGTATTTCTGTCCCAGATATTTGCAGTCATTGCAGTTGTGTTGGTGACAGAACCTCTTTGGCATGGGTTGCCACCTTTTCATATGGCCATTGTAGGACACTGGCGGGACACACATTGGTGTTTACAGGTCAACACATAGCCACGGTCAGTACATGGGATAGCACATACTTTTATCCTCAATACATACTTATTGTTGTGGGACTTTGGCTACTTATCATATTGCATGTAACATTTACATTTTTACATACAGGCATAACTATTTCATGCAACTATTACATAATATCTTGGACATAATAATGTCCTACAATCTCGGACAGTTGCCCTTTGTAATGTTTTATGTCAGGACACAACTGCCCAGGGAGGGGCTGTCCCTCCTAATGTGGGACAGGTGGTAACTGTATGCCTATGGCTAGCTATACCCACACCTACCATAAAGATCTACCTCTGAGTTGGCACTAACAGACACACGATGCGGACACACACACACACACACACACACACACACACACACACACACACATTACAGTCATACGGACACGCACACGGCACCCTCAACACACAAATAAACAGACTATGGCACTCACAAACACAGTTGAACACAGTACCTACGTGGACTGCAACACCGGCAGCAGTAACTAAATGTCCCTTCATAACGTCATAATATTACTCGCGGTTCTATTGTTCCAGTACTGTGTTCTTTCGGTCTTTCAGCCTCGTGGTTACGCTTGTCGTGTGACACATTCCACAGTTGACGGTATCCTATTTATTTGTACCTCCAAGGTTTTATGAATGTCGTTGACCTATCTATATATTTGCAGATATCGATGAATCCGTATATATCAACATATATCACTCTATCGCCCTTTCTATCTGTATTATATATATGTATATATATATATATATATATATATATATATATATATATATCTGACAGGAAAAGTGACAGGCAAGCTACACCTTTCATTGTGTACTTGTCGGTGTATACTGTTTCCTGGACTCCGCACGTTTGTGTCTGTACCCGTTACATTACACATCTGCCATAGGTTAGAGTTACCACCTGTCCCGCTTTGCGGGGGACAGCCCCTCTTTGGGCAGATGCATCCTGCAAAATATTTGTAACAATGGCAAATGTCCTGAGATTTTAGGACAAACTTATTTCCTATAGTTTATGTAATGGTTGCATAAAACCGTTTTTCTGTACCTGAACCACCTAAATGTTCTAAGAAACAGAATAAGTAACTAAAACACTACAAGAATATGTGTTTATCTAGGCAAAACAGTGAAGTTCTGATTTTCATACTGGCCAGGTGTATGTGTCGGCCTGCAGAAATCTGATGTATGTCCCACATTGGTCATTTGAAAAGGTGGCAACCCTACCGTAGGTACATCTTGGCTACCGTGATTGTATACATGACTGCGTGTTCTACTCCTGGCATTGGTCGTTTTACCCTTCAGAGCAGGTGCTATTAGTACAGGGGTGAATAATGCTGGTTTCACCTGTGCTGGACATCATTGACCATGGTCTGCATGATATTCGGAGAAGCTTAGCCCTGTTTCGCATATATCCGTATAGTCATATTTAAACAACGCTTACCAGGAGTGGGCAACGCATATTCCCGCTAACGTGTGCTACACATGATCTGATGACCTCCATCCGATATGCATTACTCACGCCTTTGGGATTACGTTACATCCCTTGCAGGACATGGGACTGGGAACATGCACGATGGTCACTGCATTTACCATTTGGCCATCTGGGATTTGTACATGTGTTATGGCATTTTGTATGTGGAGTATACTATGGCTGTTACTCCATACTGCACTCACATGGGTAACTCAGTTAGTTTACATATTGATGAGTCCAGTTAATGATATGTCCATGTGATGTTTACTGGATGTGCTCCAGCATTGGGTATGTATATCACAGTGAGCCACACGATAATGTGCTACACCTTCAAAAGACCGTAGGTGGGGCATGCTGGGGTGATAAATACCTGTCATGGGTACACCCCATGCCTTGACACAACATCCATGATTATATTATGTGGAGCCCCTCATTAACACAGCAGGGAATCCGTGCAGAGTGTGTGCAGAACAGTGCTTACACACATGTGATCCCGCCATTGCCTCTGCTCCACTAAGTGACAGTTGGTTACTCGATGTTGTGGCGACAGCAGACACTGTTTGCCTCATTTGGTGTATGGCCTCTGACAATTGGGCGTGTACCTACTGATGTTCCTGGGAACCTATAAACACAGCAGCAACATATGCTGATAGGCGCATGTACTGTTCTGGTGTTGACATTCCGTGTTCCAATAGCTGTTGTGTGTACAATGTAGGATTCACACAGTGGGCCACCTATACATTACAATTTACAGGTGGTCGTGTGTGTGTGCCATCCATTTTACTGTGTGTGCAGGTGGAGAGGTGTGCCAGTCTGTAGGGGCCTACACTGTCAGAGTATGTGCTATACGTTCCCTCTTTGCCAAGGTGTAGGCATATTGGGCACGCCTCCGTCTGCCTACTGGGGCTGGCACAGGTGTTCATGGTCTGAATCCATCTGTGCCTGTGATGGCCTTGGCATTTGAGGTGGGCTATGAGGGTCTTCACCATTTTGTCCCTGCTGCAGCTGTTTCCGCAGGATCATATTATGTAGCATGGCACATATTATGAAGATGTGGGCACACATGCCTGGAGAGTACTGCAAGGCTCCACCAGATGTGTCCAAGCAATGGAACCGTGATTTCAGCATCCCGAACACATGCTCTATGATGATTCTGGTTTGTGCATGTGCCTCATTATGGCATTCTTGCATGGGTGTGTGTGCATTTCTGATGGGAGTCATCATCCACAGCTCCAGTGCATAGCCAGCATCCCCCACAAGGTGGCCATGTGGGATGTCCCCCCTGACAAATATCTGATACAGTTGTAAGGCATGCCAGATATGAGAGTCATGGTAGCTGCCAGGGCTGCCAGCACACACATCCATGATAATGCCCTGGGCATTGCACATGACCTGGCAGTTGATGGAGTGGAATCCCTTGCGGTTTATGTAGCGCCTACCATGCTCACCGGGTGGTGACTTGATATGTATGTGCGTGCAGTCTATCATACCCAGTACCTCCGGGTAGTGTGCCACATGGTGGAAGTGACGCATATTGCTGGCCAACTCCTCCTGAGTTCGGGGGAAGTATATATGGTCATTGGCATGTAGTAACATGGCATCCAGGAACTGGTGTATTACCCTGGATGCTGATGCCTGTGAGATCCCCATTATATCTCCAGTTGGCCTTTGAAAGGTACCTGTGGCTAGTATTCGCAAGCTTACACATACCTTCGTGTCCACTGGGATTGGATCCCCTCTGTTGTTTCTGGTTCTCAGGCGTGGCCGGCACAGCTCAACTATTTGCTGTAAGATGTCCCTGTCCACCCTGTATCGCTCTACTATCTCCAGATCATGTAGCCCCTGGTAGGTTACCCTCGGTCTGAACACTCTTCTCCTCCTCCGGGGCCTGCGGTGGTTGTTGGCATCATCCTCAACAACACCGTCGGTCACTAACACATGGTGATGAATCACAGCTATGGCAGCTCCCAACATGTACATTTTAAAAGTTCCCCATGTGTTTACACCTATGGTGCAGTGTTTGGGAATACACAGGTGTGTGTAGGGTGCTTTCACACTTTATACTATTGTGCTGTGAACACCGATGATGTCATAGGGTGTGTATGTATGATCGTAGCTAAGGGTATCTTATGTGTTTTACTACAGGAACTACTATTTTGTTGCCTTTGGTGTTGAATTACATTTGGCTGCCATGGATTACCTCTTGCCCTTCCCTTTACATTTCTGCATGTTTCATCTACCATTTTCTGGCATACATCCAGCAGCCTGCTTTCATTTGTACTTTCCTAGACCTGCTTATCTTGTGTAATGTGTTCTATTGCCGGTCTACTGTAGGTTTGCTTTGCTCTGCTATGACAGTTCTCCTATCTTTGCAATCCAATGCCTCCCCTCCTTTCTTTGCAATCCAATGCCTCCACTATCCTGTTTTGCAGGTTTCTGCAAGCAGACTTGTCAGCTGCCGTCGATTGGCCGCCGTGAGTTGATAGGTGTTAATTGCTCAGTTGTACTCCAATTACCTTACTGCGGCATTTCCTTATTTTCTTCCCCTGACCTTCCTGTTCGTGCTATTGTTTGCGGCACGTGCATCCGCTTACCGGGTTTCGGGCACGTTTTCATCCCCGTACACATGCGCTTTCAGGCACCATATGTGCTCTCAGCTAAACGATTCTATACCTACCTCCCCACCCCTGTCCTGCAGCTTTGCTTAGCAATGGCCAGGCCAGATTTGCATTGCTCCAATGTGCTTACAGCTACGGTGGCACACCCCTCTGCTGATGTCACGTATCACCTCTTAGCCACTCCTCGGTGTTATAGCGCTGCGCCATATGGTACATCCTTCATCCAGCGGGACGTTTGAGATTCAGTATTACCTGCCTCATTTGCATGGCATTGACTACTAATTCATAGTTACCACGCCGAACACTGATGCAGACCCTTAGCAACCCTTGCACCTTGGTTGTGGTGTACCATGCATACCATTGCGTATTATGGTGACATCCTGATTTGTATTACATTGTGATTTTATGACATTTGTATATATTTTCTGTGTGTTCCTGTTTGTGCACACATGCCCTGCGGTTGTACTGTGCGTTACTGTGAACATGACATTAAATGTTGTTTTTTAGGTGTTGTGCATCTTTTCTTATGCCATTGGCTGTGTATTTATCCATTGGCATATGTTAACTTTGTAATACATGAGTCTGGTCCACTTCCATAGCTCCGATGTTCTGTTTGGGAAAATGTAAACCGTGTTTTTTGGTTTACATTTCCGTGGGCTTACGCTACACCTGCACCACTTCATGAATCGCTATATGCCTTCATTTACATGGTGCAACACTGCACATGGGGTAAATAGCATACCTAAGCCGAGGGTTGCGCAGTTCTGGCATACGCCGGTAGTGCACGTGGAATTGCATCGTAACTGAATCACTCAGCGGCCATATTTGGCATTATACCGCCTACGCTACACCTGCGCCTGGCGCAAGCTTCATGAATCCTGGGGCAAATGTTAGCGCTTTTGCATTCAAACACAAACACATAATGAAATCAATTAAACCTTCTGTATAAATATTGACAACAACCTATCACAACTTTACATCAATTAAAACACTTAAATATAAATTAACCCTGTCATGTCATGATCATAAAAAGCTTAAAGTATTTGTAAAATATATTAAAACAATTAAAAAAACAAAACTTGAGCATGTAAGAGTTTATAACAATAATTACTGCATGTCTTAACATTTCAATGAAGCTTGTGTCTTATTAAAACCATGAGAGCTACACTCAATGTAAATAGTGGTATAGCCATGATAAGATTCTAGCTAAAAATAAATCCACATATTATTAATGACAGTCGCAACTCCTTTCATACATACTATATTTTCATGCATAAATATTATGTACATTAATGTGCTGTAGTTGAAAACAGAAGATTAATATTCCTCTGAAACATTATTCACATAATTCTATCTCCCTCTACAAACTTGGAAAAATATATATCTCTATTAATTTATTAATTTATTTATTCTTGTATGTCAGGGGTCTATCAATTAAAAATGGTTTCAAAGAAACCCTGTAAATAAGGCCACATATAAAGGTTATAAAGAGAGAGAGAGAGCACAAACATTTGAAGTATTTTATGTAATAAAGTATATTCTACCTAAACCGTGGTGTCCCCTCGTGAGTTTGTTTTATATTTGGATTGTTTCTTCTCTTTTTGAGGTACTTTATCCTGCATTGCTCTGTTTTGGATAAACCTTAACATTTCTTTAATATCTTCACTACACAAAGCTGTGAGGATCAGAACTATGAATTTATCACTACTTCCAAGTTGTCAGATTCTTTACAGAGTAAATTAATTCCATTATTTCTATGTGGGTACAGTGGATTATTTTTAATCATGTGCATGACCTTAAAAGTATTCCATTTATTCTCGGTCCATAAATATAACTTATCGAGATAGGCATATAAAGCAAATTTATCTTCAGTTGTTGTTGCTGTCCCAGGTGATGTAGCATCTTCTGTGAACTTTGCATTCTAACTCCTGCCCAAAGCAGGGCATAAATACATGAAACAAGCACTGGCCAAACACTGATTTCTGGGGTATGTGTCTTTGGATCTCATATTCCCTTGAATAAAGTCCTCCTAAGCAAACTTGCTTTTCTGTTCCCCAATCAGTTAAGTTATTCACCTGATGTTAGATCAATTAAATCATCATTGCTGTACTTAAGACCTCACACTAGAGAGTGGAATCAAAGGCTTAGCAAGGTCAAGAAAAACAGCATCCACTGATTATATTTTATTTATTGCTTTTTCGGCATTTGAAGTGATAGAAATAATATTAGTTTTCTTTCAAAACCTGTGTGCAAATCCATGTTGATGAATGTCATTGTACATATTCTTTGCTAGTTTCTGCTAGCACTTCATCAGTACTTTATTATAGCATTTGTCAACAAGGTTAGTTAGGCTTACAGGTCTAATGGTCCTCTCTTGTATATTGCAATCACATTTGTTCCTTTCCACTGCTTAGGGACAAACTTGCTTTCAAGGTTAAATAGAAAAAGATACTTTAAGGGAGAATACGTATGATTTTTCAAATTACTCTAGAAAAAATATTTAAAATATGGGAGAATACATACGATTTTTCAAATTACTCTAAAAAAATATTTAAAATATGTGGTCTGGGGCCAGTATTTTTCCTAATTCTTCTTAAGAAAATGATCAGCCTTTAGTATGAGATATATTCAATATATTGATGGACAAAAATGTCAACAGCACAGAAAGTGGAAACACATAAGGTTGACTCCATTTGTTGTTGACCTTTTTAGTACTGAAAAAAAAGCTGATGGCATGCACAAGACTGTGGTACAGACTGTTCTTTTTTACACTTTCCCCACAGTACTGAGATCTCAAGAGTTGGTGTGTATGAGTATGTATGCATGTATGTATGTATGTATGTACGTATGTGTATATACACACATATATATAAAGTTGCAATATCAATATCTGCAAATTTTGTTCTACTTTCTATGCTGGATGAAATATCAAACTCTGACCCTTTTCTATATTGCCTTATTTATTTATAAAATAATCTCTTGTTATGAAATATGTTTGTAGTATTATAATCATATGTTTTTTTTCTTCTAATAGGAGTTCCAGTTCACTAGCACTTGGTCTATAATCACTGTTGTTATATTTTGTTGACTTTGTTTCATAATATTCCACTTGCTATTTCTTTTATATTTAAATCTGATAATATGATTATTTAATCAAGGTTGGTCAATCTTGTTTTTTTAACAATCTTCCTTTTATCTAGAACATATATGTACATTAGTAAACTTATTTTTGCCATAAAAATTATTCCACATAGATTCCACAGACTTCACATCCAGAAGAAATTTATATAATTAGTTATTTCCTATACTCAAATATTTATTGACTTTTTAGTACTAAATTCCACCATAAAGAGTAAAACTGAGTGGTCCAAGTTCCAAATGTGATACACCTGTATTTAATTCAAAGGCACCTAGACTTTGTGTGGTTAAAAGCATATCAAAAACACTACCTACTCTTATAGAAATAATAATACTGAGTACCTGCCACATGGAACAATATAGAGAAAGTACATTTATCTAATTTTCTAACTTCACTCCTATTTTCCAATTTACTTTTGGGGTATTCAAGTCTCCAACTAAAAATGTTTTTGGCAATTCCCACACCTTCCCAATTCACGAAGAAAGCTTTCAAGATCAAAGAAAGAATGACCTGTAAAAAGCTACAGTTTTCAAATTAGACTCCAGTGATAATGACTGAAATAATTTCAGCAGTTGTATTATTGTGGCTTAAAATAAAATTTATATTACTTTTTATATACACAGAGATACCCCTACCTATATTTCATTGTTTGAAGTTATGGTATTACATATAACCCTTATTACCTATGGCTCTAACTTTTTATCATTAAACCTTGTTTCATTTATGATCCCCACATCAGCCTCTAATATCTTGACTTCAACATATTAATTTAATCATTTAAGTTTCTTGAATTACATAATACAACTTTTAAATTACCTCTTACACAATTATTCCTTAAAACATTATCAGTTTGAATTCCAAAAATTTGTTCAGAATTTTTTTTAAATTGTGACTGAGAATTTTGCTAGCAGTGCAACTCATATGATAACTATCTCTGCCACTGTATGACCTTTTATCAACAGGTCATTCCATAAGGACAGCTGTATAATGATAGTGTTCATCATCCTCCTTATTCTAATGCTTAAAGAATTGCAAACCGTCTATGTTTCCCACTCCATAAATTATAAATGGTACAATGTCAATAAAAGTAAAATTTACCTTATTCCTTTGAAAATGTTCTTGCATTAAATTAACTTTTTTCATTATATTCTCCAGTGAAGGTTTCCTATTTCATTACCCACCCCCCCAATTACTTCACGTGAATACTTATTTTGCCATCCATTAACTTGACTATACTTTTTGTATGTTCAACATTCTAGACTGGCAAAATACTATAACAGTAACATGCTGTATATCAAATCTTATGAAATAATTTTTCATTCCTATCAACATTGAATTTCCTATTACTAAAACCTGACATTTATTGTGACTTTCAGTGTTACCAGGAATCCCGTAAACTGAAATGTGTCCTTCTCTGGTCACCCCATCTTCACAATTAATCATTTCCCCTTCCTTACTACACTCTATCATTGTCCACTGAGCTCAATCTTTCACCGTGCTCTTCTATTGAAATGTTATCTTCCTTGTTCATCACACTTAATGCTGTCTTCCTCTATATTGCATCCATTGCTGTTATCTTATGAACTTAATCCATCAGAAAGGTGTCCACTAATGGCTTCCCCTTCTCTTCTCTTTCTTGTCTCTTGTCTCAACTTTTGCTATCAATATCTTGCACATCTTCAGTAAAATGAACATCCTCGTCCACTGATTCATATGTCTATCTCGCTTTTTCTTGTATTATCCTCTTCCTCTATTATTACAGTGATAGCATCATCACTTTTAATATATTTTAGTTAGTTGACTGAGAAATTCTAGCTTGCATAAACATCTTTTCAATGGAAACTTAGGTGAAAAGGCCCCTACCAAAACAAAACAGCTTTAAGGGTGATATAGTCAAATACATGTCACATGGTGATTTAGAGTATAGCTGTTTTGCATTACCTGCCTGCAAAATTCTTCAAGAATAGCTGAAAAATCTAAAGAAAGGACACTAGTTAAAAAATTAAAAACAAATTGCCATTTTTCAGGGACACAGGAGCAGAAAAAGCACACAGCATTCATTTATGGTGCTCCTTTCGATAATTTCATATATCAGTAACTGATATCAATGACTTTATTTATTTATTTATTTTTTTGATAGTCTAACTCAAACCCCAACCGATTAGAATCGTTGCTTTAATTATAACGAGACAGATGCATAGGGTTACAAGACAATGCACTAATGACATACACTATGAGACCGAGGTTGAGTCTTTGAAGAATAATTTCATAGAACGAGGTTATACCAAGAAAAAGTGGAAGAAAGTGTTGGTAAGAACAGGGAGCTGAGAAGGTCAAAAGGACATCCATATTATTCAGCTCATAATACTGAAGTAACTTACAAACAGACACAAAGAGTTGATACAAATGAAAGAGGAATTCAATTTACTTTAACTTATAGTGATGATGTGAGAGACATAAGTCAAGTCATTAGGAATAATTGGAAAATATTACAGACTGATCCAGATATTAAAAAGATTGTTGGAGATCAGACAAGATTTTGTTTTAAAAATAAGAAGAATTTAGAGAGAGTTTTGTGTAATAATACTCCATCCAGAATCCAGAAAGAAAGTATTAGACGACTGGGAACATATTGCAGGAGATGTAAGGTGTGCAATTACATCAACAAACGATTTATAACTTTGAAGTCTATGCAGACTTGCAATCTCATTTATTCAGCATTATGTGAACAAGGTATTCATTTCTACACTGTAAAAACTAAAAAAAAAGCATTTATTTGAAGTACGTATTCTTCAGCAGTTAAGAAAGAAAAAACAAAATGCATTAGCATGACATGGTATAAATAATTCTACAAGTAGTTAAGTGATATATGTCTAAAGAAAAAAATGCATTAGCACGACATGTTATACATAATCCAACACATAAATTTTGTTTCATGGCAATCGATCTTGTCACAGATAACTTGATGGGAGGGGATATATCCAATCACACTGAGTACATGGAAATGCCATGGATAACCAAGTTAGAAGCAGACAAAGCGCCTGGAATTAATGGTGTGGTCCCTTTAAAACTGGCATTCAGAAGGCAGAGACTGACGAGATAAGATGTTTCATTTGATGATTACCCTTTAAAAGGCTCCAAAGGATAAGGAAACAACAAGATCTGAAGAAGGTTGATTAAACTCAAAGTGCTTGTCTGTTGTTTTCTTTTGGATTTCTTCAATTTGCTTACAAGTTTTTATTTTGTTTTCCTTGGGACTTAAACTATGAGTTTGGATTTTAGGTTTTTAATTAAA
The DNA here is from genome assembly GCF_019279795.1 of Protopterus annectens. Taxonomy (NCBI): domain Eukaryota; kingdom Metazoa; phylum Chordata; order Ceratodontiformes; family Protopteridae; genus Protopterus; species Protopterus annectens. The sequence goes on from NC_056738.1 coordinate 446,639,607, forward strand.
GTGTTTGATTTTAACAGTTCGGTCTGGTAACAAGACCTTTTTATCCTAAGCTATTATTCCCATTCTTACAAGGCTTGTTTTCAGTGAAACCGGTACATTATATTTCACTTTCAGAATTAAAACTTTAGGAAACTCTGGCATATTTTCCATGGCTCTATATATATTTTTGATTATCTATATATTCATTTTCATAGTGACTAGTTGACTATTTTGTTAGCTTCAGTCACTCAGTTTTAGTATTGAAATTGTCTGCTGTTTGTAAGCATGTACTTAGATGTTGAAGGGTGGCTGATTCGGGAAGGAGGCATACAATCTCTGAAGTACTGGTTAAATTTCTATTTTTTTTTTATCTCAGTTTTATCTTTTAAATTAAATTTGCCTGCTATCTCTGTAAACATATATAATGAATTAAGATGTGGTTTCCACAACTACAGTAAAATGTTTTTCAAAGAATATTTTGATGATTTGACTTTTACTAAGCTAAATTTGCTGACTTTTTACTTTTTACTTGGTGGTCTACAGCTTACATCTGTTGCTTTACAACTGTTTTCAGCTGTTGGTTTACAGGTAAGATTCCCCCTGTCTTGTAAACCATGTAATTGTTCAGTAACTGATTTCTGTAACTTTGCAGAATTAATTTCAGAAATCTCTCTCTATATATATATATATATATATATATATATATATATATAAATATATATATATATATATATATATATATATATATATATATATATATATATATATATATATATATATATATATATCTGTGTGTGCAATGGTATAAACAGCTGAACGGTGGATATGTTGATGGTACATAATGTTGATACTGGTAAGTAAGGCTAGGGGAGTAAGATTTTATGTGTGTGTGTGTGTGTGTGTGTGTGTGTGTGTGTGTGTGTGTGTGTGTGTGTGTGTGTGTGTGTGTGTGTGTGTGTGTGTGTGTGTGTGTGTGTGTGTGTGTGTGTGTGTGTGTGTGTGTGTGTGCATAAGCAAGTTATGGTTGAGGTTGAGTGAAGGATGGGCGTTGTGTGTTTGTGTGCGAGTGTGTGTGTGTTTTAGGGTAAGGGTCATTGTTTTTTGTTTAGTTTTTTTTTTTGCCATTGTGTATGATCAAACTTATTTTGTTGGTGTTTTCAGCATTAGGGTTGTCTGGTCAATCACAATAGACCCATATAATAATAAATATATATATATATGTATAGTTTCAATTCAGAATCTCTAATGACTGAAATATCAAATTTTAGTAGCTTGAGACGAAAGTGTCGAAACTTCAGTTGCTCAAAAGTAAAAAATAACAAATGTGGAAATGCTGAATACCAATCCTATAACTGATTGTTACTACTATGTTACTAAAATTTAATAAATTGTTGTCTAGTCCCGAGGAACTTTTCTCCCTGGGTCTCTGCTGAAAATGAACCAAAAACTCAGCCAGACTAATTCGGTTAACAAATGTAAAATAAAATAAATAAATAAATATAGAAATGTCGAATCCACAGTTGTGGAGGCGCGTACATGACATGGGATTCCTTGTTTTCGTGATGTGCATTGTGGTATGTGGATGTAGCTGGAAATTCAGGTAAGTGATGTTTTACTAGGGGTTTTAGGTAGGGATTTTAGTGCATGTGACTGTTTTTGGAGTTTTGAGTTTTGGGTTAGGCTAGGTAGGTAAGATGGGGTCTATATGACGCTATTGAATGGGCTAAATAGCGAATGCTATTTAGTCGATCCGATACTGTCGAAATGGCAAAATAACGAAGTCACGGAACATCAAATTTTTTCCCATGGAAAAAATTTGGTGGACCGCTTTCGGGACCTTGCCATTTCCTCCACTATGGTGCGATCTTGGAGTTGATATATTTAAGAAGGAGGGATGTGGGGGGGGCAAAGCCCGCCACTTAAATTTGTGTTTAAGTTTATTTTTTTTTTACGGAGCAGCGAATTTTTTCCCTGGGAAAACATTCGCTGTTCCATTTGTTTGATATTTTGTTATTTCGATATTATCAGTACGATGAAATAGCGTTCGGTATTTACATCGTATGATAATATGATATAGATGTGGTAAGATGTGTGTTTGTGCAAGGGGAGTGTAGAATGTGTATTGGTAGTTTTTGTGTGTTTGTATTTTTAGTGCGACCTCGGAATTACTATATATAAGTAGCGGGGATGTGGGGGGTTGCAGCCCCCCACATGGGGGTGCAGGGGGGCTTATATGTAGGGTCCGCACGTGTGTTTGTTTTTTTTTGTGTTTGTGTGTGTTTTGTTGATTTGTAGTATAGGGAGGACGATGTATGTGTGCTTGTTTGTGTGTAGAGTGTGTATATGGGTAATCGCGATTTTGAATTTCGCACTTTTGGTGTTTCAGGTTTTTCAGTTTTCAGCTTTACAGTCTTGAGATACTGAATTTTGATATTTCAGTATTTTGGGATTATAAAGTGAAACTATATATATATATAAATAAATATATATATATATATATATATATATATATATATATATATATATATACATATACATATACACACACACACACACATACACGTAGATATATTGATATATACATATATATGTCTGTGTACATATATCTATATTTATATATATATATATATATATATATATATATATATATATATATTTGTTTATAGCTAGATATAGAGTGCTTATATCTATGATAGTTTGAAGTATATTTAATGCATAGCAACACTTATTTCTTGCTTTTACATTTAAATTTCATGCTCTAGGTTTTCCGATTGGATTTCATTTTAGATGTGTTTACAATTTTTACTTTGCAATTCAGATTTTGTTGTGTTGCTCACTATATAACTAAAAGATATTCAGATTTATGAGCTTTACATATTTAAATTGTGTTTTTATAGTTAATTGCTTCTTTAAATGCTGTTATGAATGAAACTATTCTGACTTTAGCTTTTGAAATTTCACACTCACTAATTTCAGTTTCACTTTTCTTTCATTTTTCTTTTTTTTAATTTTGAAGTGGACAGTTAAAGTTTATATGCCAACACATTCCTACAATTGAAAAAATGCTTACAAAATTTCTAATTACATCGTTGTACTTCTGATCACTACGTTATGCTAAAGAGAAGTTATTTGTAATCCTATTCCACCTGAACATTATCTTTGAAAAGTGCCACGCTTAGAGGAAAATGGAGGGCTGATAACTTACTTATAGTGTTTCACTTAGCATATTTGTCAGACCATACTGATGTCATTGTGGAATCATGCCTTAATTACTTTGATTAATTGCAAATGGCTGTGCCAAAATGTTTAATTAACTTCCTTTTAATTCTTTAACAAATTGTAGCCCCCGACCCCTTTACAGGTCTCAGGAAAAATAGCAATTTCAGGGAAAGAATAACTACTTTCCTTTTCAAACCATAAAGGCATCATCAAAGTTATCGGAGCCTCCCCTTTCTCAGAAAGTGACACATGGCATTTGGCCTCCATTTTCTATCAACTGCAGTGCTTTTAAAAAGTAAGTTTCAGCTGAAGTGGAATTTAAAATAGCTTCTTTTTACCATAAAGTAGTGATTGCAAGTACAAAGATGCAATCAAAAAATGGAAACACTTTTTCAAACCTGAGAAATTTGTTTGCCTGTGACCATTAAGGGGAAAATGCTAGCGGATGTATAGTTGATATTGATATTGTTTTGTTTTTTCTCTTATGTAACTGAAATATCAAGTCCCTTATTTTCCCTCTGACTCATTCATTTCTGTGGCTGACCATAACCAAATGAGCAAGTATAATTAAGTTTAAGGTCTGGTATGCCATCATCCTTGAATGGTCTGGAATTTCATACTTCTATGCTGTATACAATCCTGGCAATCTATGACATCAGTGTGGTAGGATTGTGCTACCACACACACACACACACACACACACACACACACACACACACACACACACACACACACACACACACACACACACACACACACACACACACACACCACCACCACCACCATGAGTGCAAATGATCTGCCTCAGCTTTTTTCCCATGTTTCTGGCATACGTATAGCTGATGGGCTTGCTTTCCATCAATTTCTCATTCATGGGTCCACTATTCAAAATCAAGTGAATAGTCAGGACTTCATTATTTAGTGGCATGGAAGCTGTAAAAGAAAACTTATTTTGTTTATTGAGTTTGATTATATCAGGAATGGTGTCAGTTTGCCATTTAAAAGTTTATACAGTAGGAAAGGAGTGTATGTAGATCTCTCCATTTAGAACAATCGCTGTTAAATATTCTCACATCGATGAGGTTAGATGACAATTGCTTTCCATCTACTTAGTCAGCTGTTAACTCTTTTGAGATTTGCTAAAGCACATTAGTCAAAACAGTTGGGATAGAAAGCATGAGAAAAAGGAGAAATAGTGACAACAACCAGCAATAAGATAAGATGCAGATGTCTGTGCAATCTGTTGGACAGAAGACATTGGTAAAGTTCTCTAGGCGAAGGGCAAGTGCATGGCCCTGGAAATTCTGAGGTTATACAAAATGTCAGGTATTCAGCAGACTGAGTGAGATGCATGGGAGGATATGGGAGATACAGATGGGAATTAATTGATTTTTCAGGAAAAAAGGAAAGGAAAACAGAACCAGGAAAGAGAAAATGCTGTGAAAATTTAGGAGACAGGAACTGGATATGATGACATGGGTCATGAGAGAGATAGCTATAAGAGTACAGTTAAATGAGTCATCACACAGTATGGACAAGGACAAAGGTATGAGAAACAGACTGGAATTAAATAATGAGGAGGAAAGAAAAGTAGAACAAGAGGAAGAGAGAGTGCTGCTGACTGATGTGTTTAGTATCAAAGCTAGAGATGAACATGCAAGGAGGAAGAAATGGGAGTGAAGTGAGAAGGTCAGGAGGGGAAATGAGCAGTCAACAGAGGTCCACTGCAGGAACAAAACACACGTGCAATCAGCAGGTACAAATAAAGGAATAGCAGTGATAGGAAGCAACTATAATGAATGAGAGGGATGGAAACCAAAATAATTCAGCAGGAAGAATATAGGACAAATGGGACATGGATCAGGGACATAACAGTGAGAAGATGCATGGGTGTGATGATGGTAGAGGGAAAACAGCAGATGTAGGAGAAAAGACAGGGGAACTCTCAGCCCTTTGAAGAAGGTTTGGGCAATTGTAAGCTCAGTCTTCAAGTGGAAGTAGAGTTGTGCTTTAGAAAAAAAAAACATTTTGTAACTTAGGAACATATAACAGAAGGTGACCAGGCTGGTTACAAAGCAGAAGCTGTTCACAGCCTGTGAAACATGCAAGCACTGATAGGATATCACATTAGCCAGATATCATGACACTCAGCAAGTCCAATAATATACTAATGAAATTTAAGACTGGGAGCTTAAGACAGCATTGTCTGAGCTTTTATCTGCCACAACATCCAGTAAATGAAGCAGAGAGAGGACTGCAGAGTAGAATAATTGTCAGTGGAACAGAAAATGTTCAATGGATTGGGGCTTGCAAAGTACGGGAGGCCCAGCATTCCAACCAGACAAATTTCATGGAGAGGCTCTGTTGTAACTTATTTAGAATTGGGTAAAAAATGTATATCTGCATGAGTGTGCCTTTAAAGATGGAAGAAGGAGAACCAAAATGATCAAACTATGAGTGTATCATCATGGAACTTATAAACAATGACATTGGTAATCTCCAAACTCTGGACCCTACTCAGTTTGGGTTTGTAAAAGGCAGATCATGTCTCCTAAACCTGACAGACTTCTTTGAAGCGATCGCCAAAGCTATAGATGAGGGTAAGGTGGTACACACAGCCTATCTAGATCTCGCCAAGGCTTTCAACACCATCCTCCACTCTGGAATTATAGACAAACTCATTAAACTAGGTATAAATCCTTATGTCACAAGATGGGTTGCCAACTGGCTCACTGACTGAACCCACACTGTGAAAGTAGCAGACTCTAAATCCAACTTCAAACCAGTGACAAGTGGAGTACCACAGGGTTCAGTCCTAGGTCCTCTCCTGTTTGATATATACTTCTCTGAAGTACAGGTTAACACAGAAGGTCTTTGGCTAACAAAGTTCACAGATGACTGCAAATTAGGAGCCATAATCAAATCTCCTAAAGATGTGGATATCCTACAAAAGGACCTCACTGGGACAGATGCCTGGTGTCAAAGCCATGTCCTCAAGCTCAATGCCAAAAAGTTCATTGTCATCCCTTTTGGTAAAAACACTGTACCCATGAACTACCACATAGGTGGTAGTCTACTTAACACCGAAAGTGTGATAAGAGACCTTGGGACACAGGTGGACAGTAGTCTCTCCTTTGATAATCACATCGCCACAGTAGTCAGGAAATCCTTCTATGTGGCACACCTCATCACAAAAGGTTTCTCATCCAGGAAAAAAGAGGTCATTGTTCCCCTCTACTCGTCACTTATTAGACCCATTATAGAGTACAACGCCCCTTTTGGTATGTACCTCAGAAGACATCTACAACAACTGGAAAGGCCACAGAAATACCTCACAAAGAGGATTACTGGCCTCAAACAGATGCCCTACGCAGACCCTCTCAAAAAACTCCATCTTTACTTTGTCGCATATCGTCTACTCAGAGGGGATCTCTGCCTAACAAACAAAGCTATGTCAAACCCAGAGCTGTTGGACATGCTTCACATAAAGAAATCCCAATCCCTCCGAGCTACATGCTCTAGGGACCTAAACCTTGTCACCACAATAAACAGAACGTGCTGGAGGGATAGATTCCTGTCTCAGAAACTTCCCATACTCTGGAACAAACTACCTATCTATATCAAACAAACCTCCTTATTAGCACTCTTCAAGAAAAATCTTGATGATTGGATGGGAGATAGGAAATTCACCCCAGGGATCACTTCTGTGCTCTGCTTGACAGGGGCACAGGAAAATAATTTTCTTGGATGGCAAAAGCCAGGGTATCGTTTGGCTAGGCTTATATAGGCCCTAGGGCTAATAGCCTAGTACCTACCTATGAACCTTTGAACCTATAAGATACAGTAGAAGAGACAAACAACAATGACAGAATATGTATTTAGACAACATTACTTTGTGATGTAATTCATCTAAACTGGGAATTTATTTAATTTTAGTTTCAATTCAACTTACTTGATGAGCTTGTATTGCTGCAAGGTACTGGTTCAGGAGGCCCAGACTGTGCTTATTACTTTACTGTTACAGATCTGGACTAAACTTAATGAAATGGTATTGAAAGTGCTTCCTTCCACTTTTTGAATTAAATTGGTTAGTTTCCAAATTTGTGATCACGTTTGGCTAATGTTACTACTGGTACTAATACCTGAAGCATTTTTATTGCAGTAAATATAAATCTCTCTTTCTCTCTATATAAATATATATATATATATATATATATATATATATATATATATATATATATATATATATATATATATATATATATATATATATATATATATATATATATATATATGTATGGATTTTTATCACTTCACTGAAAGACCATTTTACTGACACCCATTTCACTGAGACCAAATCACCTAAAGTTAATTTCACTGAAAGTCCATTTCACCTAAAACTCATTTCACTGACAAGTAGCTTTCAAGTCAAAGGTATATGTCTTTTTCCCCACTGTAGTGCAATCCTGGTGTTATTATATATAGTTAGGGTGGTGGAGCGGGGCACAGCCCCCCACAATAGGGTGTGTGAGGGGCATAGCCCCCCACTTAATTTGGTTTTCTGTTGTTTTGTTTTGTTTTACGTTATTTGTTAAAACCCAAACCCCAACGTGGGGTGCCAGTGAAATGGTCTTTCAGTGAAGTGATACAATCCATATACATATATCCATAGACATATCAATCTAACTATAGTGCAGTATCTGTTCTTGTGCAAGACCAATGCACTGTTAATTGTCTCATTTCAACATTTTTCAGTTAGTAGTACATTGCTTTTGAGAGAATATTGCTCTGTAATTAGATGAAATGCTGTTTTAATAAAATGGACTCTGTATGATTGATTCAGTTCTGGCTTGAGCATTTTGTTTATACAGATTTACCAATTTGTGTTAAGATTATGAGTGTGTGTGTGTGTGTTTGTATATTATAGACAATAAAACCAAAGGAAATGCTGAACAGGAGGTGTGAATTCAAATAAAATCATTGGAGGTAGTTACGATAGTTAGAAGAAACATTTGTTTATTAAACCATACATTAGTGAGAAGCACCCTTGCAAAGTGTTTTTGTCCAGAACAGTGGACTTCACCAAAGCATGGTTGCATTAAGAACAGGAAAGTCTTATAAATTTAAACAAACCAATCAAATTCAGAAGCCATTAATACAATTAATAAATTAGTAAATTAACCATAAATAGTCAAAATCACTTCTTACCTCTATTTTCAATATATATATATATATATATATATATATATATATATATATATATATATATATATATATAAAACAGTGTATCATAAAAACACATTGTATATAATATAATATACAAATATTAAGATATTAAAACATTCTGCACTTTAGCAGCCTTCATTTTTAAACACTACGAATCAAAACCTGTTCATTCAAGCCTGGCATCTCTGTTGCATTCAAAAGCAAATGCCATGACAGTTCTTAATATTGTAAAAGAGTCTCCCAACCTCTGACCCTCGATGAAACTTTAACTCTATCAATGACACTGAATTTATATTTAATTTCACCATTCAATTGATACTTAGAGAATGTTTATAAAGGGTGTTGTTAATATCTTGCTTTTTTATATAGATGTTTCACACGTACTCTTTTTTAAAGGACATTCTTTTTTACCAAAATAAAAATCCTCACAATAAATAATGTACACCATGCCTTTTGAACAGCAAATGGTCCAATATGCTGCCGTCAGATATCTTCCCTTATATTTTATACAGAAAGTGTCACTTTCCAAAATATAGTTACAGTAGTGTTACATCCCACATTTCAATGTACCAGGCGTCTTAGAGCAACTGGTTAGCTCACCACCACCATATTCAGAAATATTTTCGATATGTAAACATTGGTGAGCTTCCCACACATTCTTCTAATCTTGGGTCCATTTAAAAATATTCCAATTCTTACTAATAGTCTTTTTAAACTTCCTTGGAATTTGAGCTATATCTCAAAACCATAGTTCTAGAGAACCGTTTATCACTTGGTTCTTTCGAATTATTCCATATTGCAAGTTTGTCATCCTTGGGTCTTCCTAAAATGGGCAAAAATTTGTCATTCCTTCATAGTATAACTTCCCTTTTTACATAATTAATCATCTTTAAGGGATAGTCCCCATCGATAAACATACAACATAATTTGTCCACTTCTCTTTCAAAAAGTAAATCATTTGAAATAATTCTAGACACACTAATTATTTGTCGTCTAACTAAATTATTTTTCTGTTTTATAGGATAACTATTGTAGTGTAAATATGGGGCGGCCACGGTGGTGTAGCGGTTAGCATTGTCACCACACAGCAAGAGGTTCTCTAGTTCGATCCTTGGCTGGGGTGCCTTCTGTGTGTAGTCTGCATGTCCTCCCTGTGGTCGCGTGGGTTTCCCCCGGGTGCTTCGGTTTCCTCCCACATCCCAAAGACATGCTGCTGTAGGTGGATTGGACACTCTAAATTGGCGCTAGGTGTGAGTGCGTGTGTGTGTGTACCTTCTGTGGAAGATTGGGTGCTCGGCTGGCAACTTGGCACTGTGAAACTCCACTGCCAGTCATGAGCAGACAGGTGATCCGCTGTGGCGAACCCTAACCAGGAAAAAGCTGAAAGAAGAAGAAGATTGTGGTGTAAATATGAATTAGAGAATGTGGATTTTCTAAAGATATTAGAACTGAAACTGCCTTCATTTTTTGTAAATCTTAATGTCTAAGTAATTCATAACATTCTCTGTGTAATTATTAGTAAATTAAAAAAAAAAAAAACAGCCCAAAATGCACATTTATTATATAAAAAGGAAAGTATCTTGTCCAGTGATTTGAAAAAGGGAAGTGTCAAACATAAGCAGTTTCCCACTTCCACATCACCATTTTTACGAAAATGGGGGCAGATCCTGCCCCCATAGCTGCACTTGCTAGTTGTTTGAAGTATTCACCTACAAAATATAAAAATTGTTGGTTGACCCCACTTAATAGGATCATAGGAGGTTACTAGGCTGTTGGCCCTGAGGCCCTTATAAGCCTAGCCAAGAGTTTAGCCCATGTTTAGACAAGTCAGCGCCTGATGCCCCTGTCCAGCAGGGGCACATGGGTGGAATCCAAGGGGTATATTTTCTGTTTCACATCCAGCTATCCAGGTTGAGCTTAAAATGGGGTAAAGAGGTACCCTGCTTGACGTGGAGAGGGAATCTATTCCATAGATGGGGGAGTCTCTGGGACACAAATCTGTCCCTCCAAGTACTGTTGATTTCACAGACAAGGTTGAGGCTATGCCTGCGAATTACTCAAGTGGAGCTTGAGTTGTGGATATGCAGCAGTCCAATCAAGGTAGGGTCAGTGATTGCCTTGTATGGCAGGCAGAGGTCACCTATGAGGAGTCTGTATGAAACTGAGTAGAGGGATAGTGCTTTTAGCCTATCTGTGTATGGTAGATGTTTGAGGCTCTGGATTCTCCTGGTGAGGAACCTCTGTGGTCTCTCCAGCTGCTGCTTGTGCTTTGTGAGGTACATGCTGAAAGGGGCATTGTACTCAATAATGGCCTTATAAGGGAAGAATCACCTCTTTCTCCCTGGATGAGATACCCTTACTTATGAGGTGGGCCATGTAGAAGACTTTCCGTACAATGGAAGCAAAATGGTAGTCAAAAGTCAGGTTGCTATCAACCTTGGTGCCCAAATACCTCACGACTGATTGAGTGCTTAGGACATTATTTATGTGACAAATTTGTGGGGACATCACTCTCCCCAAAGGGGATGAGGATGCATTTTTTTGGTATTCAGCCTGAGACCATGTTTCTGGCAACAGTCATTTGTCTGAGTGACACCCTCTTGCAGGATGTCTACATCACTAGGGGAACTGATGACAGAGCCGAGCTTACAGTCATCTGCAAACTTGGTCAGCCATAGCCCACTGGTTTTGGCCTGCACCTCAGAAAAGTATATCCCAAATAGCAGAGGCCCCAAGACTGAACCCTGAGGTACACCTCTTGTTACAGGTCTACTGCTTGAGGTGGCTTCCCCTATTTTGACTAGGTGGGTTCTATCAGTGAGCCAGTTTGCTATCCATCTGGTAACATAAGGATTGATGCCTAGTTGAAAGAGTTTATCTATTATGCTTGAGTGGGGAATAGTGTCAAAAGCTTTGGCCAGGTCAGTGTAGGCAGAGTGTACAGTCTTCCTCTCATCCATGGCTTTGGTGACTGTCTCAAAGAAGTCGACCAAATTTAGCATACATGACCTCCCCTTGATGAAGCCAAACTGTGTGGGATTGAGTGTTTGGAGGTTGCCAATGTCCTTGTTAATGAGGTCCATGATAATCCATTCCATGCCCTTGCAGATTAGGCTTGTTAGGCTGATGCATCTATAATTTCCCAGATCAGTGGAATCTCCACTGTTGTGCAAAGGGATGACCATGGCTGTCCTCCACTCAGCTGGAACAAAGCCGGTACTCAGGCTTTGGTTGAACATGGTGCCTAATAGTGCTGCAAGTTCCTGCCTGAGTTCATGTAGGATGCAGCCTGGTATGTTATCAGGTCCCATGCCTTTGAGAGAGCAGTGATGACCTGTCCCTTAGATATAAGGAGAAGGGGCAGGTATTGGGGATGTTCTGATTTACTGATGGGGGGATAGAGGGGTGAAGTTTTTACAGAATCTGTTAGCCAGCAAGTTTGCTATATCTGCGGCATTTGTATATGTGGTGTCCTTGACCACCAGTTCTGAAGAGATCTGAGTGCTTTCTTTGAGGTTGTGGACATATGTGAAGAAGGCCTTATGATTGTCTCTAGTAGACGTGGCCAATTTTGACTCAAAGTTTGCTTTAGAGGATTTTACTAGTGCTCTTATTTGCTTGTGCAGGCTGAGGAGACATTGCTTATAATTGGACACCTGCTCCTTCTTGGTCTTCGACAGCAATTTTTTTCCTTTTGTTATATGTTTATTTATTGCAGGTGTCCACCAGACAGGGTTACATTTCCTTGTGGAGGATGATTTAGTCCTGTCAGGTATTCCTGTTTTCATGCATCTATATAAATGCTCATATAGTGCTTCAGTGTAGTTTTGGATATTGGTGCCAGTTCCTACATAGGGGAGGGGCTGTGAAGCTGTTTATACCATCCCTCAGGAGGCTGTAATCAGCTTAGGAGAAGTTTTTATATCTGATCCTAGGTAGAGGGGGGGTTGGGGGAGATGGTGACTTCGAAAGTGACTGCTTTGTAGTTGGATCTTACCAGGGAAGATGATACTATAGGGATGCTGCAGTGGTTACTCATGTTGGTTAATACCAAGCCCAAGATATTATCACCTCTTGTGGGGGTATCGACTAGCTTTTCCAAGGCATTTGCATTGACAAAATCAAGGAATATCTGGGCATTTGTGTTTTGGCATGAGTAGTTCTTCCAGTCTATGTTTGGAAAGTTAAAGTCACCCAGGATCAGGGTAAAAGGTTGAATCTTGATAGATTCGAACAGGTCCAAATAGGCTGATTGGACATCTTGAGTCAGATTTGAGGGCCAGTAGCTAACTTTGATTTGAATAGGGCTCTTGTCAATGGTTAACTGCCTCCTGTGTGTCATACTGTTTGACCAGCCTGGAGGTGTGTATGTCTGAAACTCCACCTCCTTTGGCTTTACTGCCCACAGTTTGGGGACTGAATGTATGATAGGATGAGTAAGCAGGCAAGGCTGGGGTGCTGTCTGAAGCTTTGCACAAGGTTTCTGTGACTGCACAGATGTCAGCATTTTCCAGGGTTAAGGATACTTGCAATGAGTGCAATTCCATGTTTAGACTTGTAGCGTTTAGCAGCATGACCTTTAATTTGCATTTTGTTGAAATTTTTATGTTGGTTTTATCGACCTCAGGACTTTTCTTAAAAAAGGCACTATGGGGGAAGCAAGATCCTTTGGCAGAAGCCTGAAGCCCAGGTGAGACAGATGTAGGCCATCTCTGACAAAGCATCGTGGTCTGTCGATCATATCTTCCCAGGCTGTCAGGTACTGGATCCCCCTGGAATGACACCAGAAACTAAGCCAATTGTTAAAGTCAATCATTTTCTCTTTGTATTGTGGCATCATTTTGTGTGATGGTAGAATGCTGCTTAAGGCTAAGGATACACCTGCCTGGGACACATAATCAGTGAGCTCAGTCATGTCTCTCTTCATATAGTCAAGAGAGGTACGTCTCAAGTCATTCACGCCAACCTGGACTATAACAGAGTCATAACAGTACCTGTTGTTGAGAGACTTGAGTGTGTATGTGATATGGTGGATTCTGGCACCTGACAGACAACTAACCATGACTTTCTCCTTATCCAGCCTAGTGAGAGGCACATCTGTGTGTCTCACAATGGAGTCTCCTATGAATAATATGTTGGGTTTATGGTGAAGCCTTAGTGGCTCTGAGAGACAGGTGCATGAACTATGCATGGTATGTGGTGTGGAGGGCTGTGGAGATTGCATGTGTTTTTGCCTCTGAGGTCTCCTTTATTTGGGTATGTTTATGTGAAAGACCTCCACATATGTGCGTGTGCGTTGTGTAGGTGTGGATGATGTTTGAGGTGTAGTGATTGTGTGGACCTTTTCAGTGCCAGATATACTGGCTTGAGTGGGAGAGAGCATGGGCTCTAAGTTACTAATGTAATTGCATCTCTCAGAAATTGTGTTCCTAGGTGGTAGTAGTAGATGGTTGTCCATGTACATGAGGCAGTTGCTACACTGTCTCAGGATGCCCATATCAACCAGACTGGCAGGAGAAACTGTAAGAAATTGTCCATCCATACTTGTTAGAATCTGAGGGAGAAAGGCCAGGGAGAGCTAAGGGGTGGGCGTAAGCCCAAGTGTTTAAACCAAAATTAAGAGCTTAGAATAACATTTAACAATTTACATAGGCTATAAACAAGCAGTAATGAATGCAACAGGAAACATGCAGTTGAACACTTTAGAGAACAAGCAGCAAGTAGCAGGAGAAAGCAAGATGAAGTAACAGAGTAGTAGGAAGAAACACAAATACAGAAAAATATAAGCAGCTGAATAAACTGTCTTTTCATTAGGTCAAACAAACTTATTCTATTCAAGTCTAAAAGTTCACAGGGGATAAGCACTTCTCTAAACTATTGTAGCCCCTGTCTATGAGGAGTACCGCCAAATAGCTCCACCACATCAATGGTAACAAAACTCAGTTCCTTGAACCAACAATCGGGGTGATATTTCTTAAAAAAAATTCCAAGAATCCAGAATGTGAGGGTGATAACCCAAAAGGTTTCAAAGTCCTGTCTAAAAATAAAAAAAACAGCTACAGGATAAGTGTTTAATCCCTGTGCTGATACTATGGGTCTCAAAGGGGGATCCAGAGAATCATCATGTACCTTAAGGATCCTGAAAATAGATGACACACTGTGATTTGTAATAAAAAAATTGTATTTATCTTGTGTAATAGTACATTGTATTATGGCATCGTACAAGTATACATCAATCTTCTTGCATGCTATATGTAAAAAATGAATAGATGCCACACAATATTTCAAGTTACTGTAAAGCAAAGCCAATATTTTCCCAGAGTACAGTGTACTATCCATCAAAACAGTCCCCCCTCTCTTGTCAGGCTTAATTATTCTCAAAGATTTATCCTGACAGATTTTTTTTAATACTGAGACTCAATTTTATTCAAGTTGTAGTATTTATTGGAAGTGTCCATGAGAAGTTTATGCAATTCATTCTCACATATTTTGTCAAATACATTAATAGCCAATGTAAATGGTGAGTTAAGTGCACTCAAAGCACAGACTGTGGAATCTGAAAAATCAGCTGTTTTATCTGAATCCTGAAAAGATAGGCTAAATTCAGTTTCCTAACAAATAACTTCAATTCTGTTACTACATCCACAATATCGGGTCTTCTATATGGAATAAATGTAAATCCCTTTAAAAACAAATTAATGTGATTTAAACTAATGCACAGGCTACTATATTTAAAAATCTGGTAAACCTTATATAAAAACTTACTGCATTTGGAACAGATAATAATCGGGACATCATTCATATTTTGGGATCTATCCTCCTCCCCTGACTCTTCATTATCTTGTTTTGTCCAAAACTCTGTCTCTGTTGGAAGTTGTCAGTTGGGTCCACCTGGGTTCATGAAAAAAAGAGGGTTGTCCATTTGGAATAATCTCTCCTTGGAGGGGAGATTTGTTTACTGATAAAAAAATTATCTTCAGGTCCCACTTTGTCAGCCACGTGAATAACACTATCTACACTGGAATCCAACAACAGTATATTGAAATCCCCTCCGATATCTGGCCCTGGGAAAATCAAATTCCCAGATCCTCTCCAATTCTGATGTAAAAGTCTAGCTGGAAGGGGGTATGCAGTTCATAGGTAGGTTCACAGGTAGGTACTAGGCTATCGACCCAAGGACCTAAGTAAGTCTAGCCAACAAGGTTCCCTGGCTTACGCCACCCAAGAAAGTTAATTTCTTGTGCCACTGTCGAGCAGAGCCACAGAAGTGATCCCCAGGGTGTATTTCCTATTTCTCATCCACTCAACAAGATTTTTCTTGAAGAGTGCTAATGAGGAACTTTGCTTGACATTGATGGGTAGCTTGTTCCAGAGTATAGGAAGTCTCTGGGACAGGAATCTATCCCTCCAGTATGTCCTGTTTATTGTGGTGACAAGATTTAGGTCCCTAGAGCATGTAGCTTGGAGGGATTGGAATTTCTTTAGGTGTAGCATGTCCAACAGCTCTGGGTTTAACATAGCTTTATATGTGAGGCAGAGATCTCCTCAGAGTAGGCTTTATGCTACAGAGTAAAGCTGGAGTTTTTTGAGACGGTCAGTGTAGGGCATCTGTTTGAGGCCAGTAATTCTCTTTGTGAGGTACTTCTGTGGCCTTTCCAGCTGCTGCAGATGTCTTGTGAGGTACATTCCAAAAGGGGCATTGTACTCTAAAATGGGTCGAATGAGTGCCGAGTAGAGGGGAACATTGACCTCTTTTTTCCTGGATGAGATCCCTTTTCTGATGAGGTGTGCCACATAGAAGGATTTCCTGACTACTGTGGCAATGTGGTTATCAAAGGAGAGACTACTGTCCACCTGGGTCCCAAGATCTTTTATCACACATTCGGCATTAAGTAGACTGCCATTTATGTCATAGTTCATGGGAACAGAGTTTTTACCAAAGGGGATGACAATGCACTTTTTGGCATTGAGCTTGAGGCCATGCCTCTGACACCAGGCATCTGTCTCAGTGAGGCCCTTCTGTAGGATGTCCTCATCATTTGGGGACTCGACTATGGCTCCTAGTTTGCAGTCATCTGCAAACTTCATTAGCCAGAGGCCTTCTATGTCAGCCTGTACTTCAGAGAAGTAGATACCAAACAGGAGAGGTCCCAGGACTGAACCCTGTGGTACACCACTTGTCACTGGTTTGAAGTCAGATCTGGAGTCTGCAACTCTTACAGTGTGGGTTCTGTCAGTGAGCCAGTTGGCAACCCATCTTGTGATATAGGGCTTTATACCTAGTTTATTGCATTTAGCTATAATTCCAGAATGGGGGATGGTGTTGAAAGCCTTGATGAGGTCAAGATAGGCTGTGTGAACCACCTTACCCTCATCAACGGCATTGGTGACTGCCTCAAAAAAGTCAATCAGGTTCAGAAGGCATGATCTGCCTTTTACAAACACGAACTGGGTGGGGTCCAGAGTTTGTAGGTTACCAATGTCTTTGTTTATGAGTTCCATTATGATACGTTCCATGGCCTTGCAGACCAGGCTCTTCAGGCTAATAGGGCGATAGTTCCCAGGATCAGTGGTGGCTCCCCCTTTGTGGAGTGGGATAACTGTTGCTGTGCGCCATTCAGCGGGCACAAAAACTGACATGAGACTATGATTGAACATGGTGCTTAGGTGGGGAGCCAGTTAATTCTGAAGTTCATGTAAAACGCAGCCTGGGATGTTGTCCGGTCCCATGGATGGGTTGTTTTTTGTTTTAGAGAGTGCAAATAGTATATTCTTTGGCATTTCTATCTAACGTCCTATGTTTCTTAAAAAATACTTTATCAACATAATAATCCACCTTCTTAAAAATATCACTGTACTTGTCAAAATCAAATTAGAACAATAAAAACCCTTCTAATACTTTCATCAAGGGATTTTATTGCTGTGGAATAGAAACAAAATCTTAGTCTTATTTTCATTAAACAACAGCCTCATAACTTTGATACCACACTGGTCAAATATACCAGTCAATTTAGTAAAAAAATTAGAAGTAAAAAAAGCTTTTAGCAAGGGTGCTTCTCACTAATATATGATTTAATAAACAAGTGTTTCTTTTGCAGTACGAGCTTGTATTTTCATAAGAAGTACCTTCAGTGGTTTTATTTGGAATTTGTACCTCCTGTTGAGCACTTCCTTTGGTTTTATTGGTTATTCACTTTTTCCATGAATCGTTGTTGCTGGTTTTATTTGCTTGTGTGTATTATAGACCAATATGATATTCACTGTCAGTATATGAAGATTTGGTCTGATATCTTGGTCACAATGAAGTGCACTAATTTGCAGATGTATAAGTTCCCATATGTGACAGTATAACAATTAGTAATGAGGAATTTAATTTTATTAGGTAGAAATGTGGTTTGCTGGACAGACATATTTGTCCATGAATACCTGCCTGGGATGCAATGTGCTAGCGAAGTATGCAGTGCACATTAGAAAAGAAAATTAAAAGGTGGAGGGGTAGCTTCAAGAAGAGGAAGTAATAGGTGTGGTTGGTGAGGTCAGATTTGAGGATGTTAGATAGCCAAAGAGAAGTGGGGGGGGGGGGGTGGTATTTAATGATAGTGAAAGGAGTTATCAGCTGCTTTGGTGGTGATGTTAGAAACTCACCCTCCCTCCCTCTTGTTTTGGTTTGTTGGGGTAGCTTTCATTTGGGGCTGTGCAGATGAAAAGATCTGTCTGTCTCAAGAAGATAATAAGTGTAAAAGTGAGAGGTGATTTGCAGTGCCGCTGGTAGGTGTGACTGATTAATACGTTAGTGCTGCTATTCTGTATGATGGATAAATTGATGTAAACAGTCTGTAGTGCTGTCAGCTCATCTTTGCTATGTTGATTAACTTTAGAACATCATATTGGTTTTAGGCCACCAACACTAAACGATACTGAGGAAGCAAATGAAAAAGATGCTGCAGCAATCATATTTGTCACAAAATACAGTCAATAACCTCAGATTTGGAAATGTTACAACAGTATGTAAAATACAAATGGGAAATAGTGGGAGATGCTTGTGCAAATGTCTCAGTCTTATAGGTTTTAAGAACTCCATAAGAAATATATGAATATATAAAGAGTACAATGAGGCCCACAGACTGATAATGAAGGTGAAGTTGGTGGGGGGAAACTATGGCTTCCAAGAATGAATTAAGTAATAGAGAACATTCTGAAAATCTATTATCTGTGCCAAATAAATATATAGCATAAAAGATAAAACATGTACTGCAGACTCTCAACTCTCACACTGAAGACTTTTTTATATCTGAACATCTGCCTAGTACTTTGGTCAATAAAACTTCATAAGAACTGAAGTAATTCCAACAGTCGAGTTTAAGAATTGTAATACCAAATTTTCCTGTGATAATATTCTGCCAGTTATAGACATAATCCCAGTGATCTGATGGAAAATAATATAATAGTAAAGACGAATAAAGTTTGAAAACAGCAAATGTTTTATTTAATTGAATTTGTTTACTGGCATAGAGCACTGATAATTTTTGACCAATTTCAGTTTTAGTCTAGGAGTATAATTAACACGATTATAGTGATTAGGAAATGCTAATGATACATTACTAGTACTGTGAAAAATAACTAGTCGTTACAATGAAAAACATCATAAAAAAGTGATAATAGTTGACTCAGTAGAAAAAATATATACAACATATGTACAGAGATTTAAGATACTACAGGTGCACACAGAATGCTAATGCAAAAAACAAGTTGTGTGCATAATTATATTACATGTCACCTGCAGGCTAAAATTTAACCTATATTAATGGACTAAGATTTCAAAACACATTTCAAGTTAAGGCATACCTCTCAACTGTACAGATTTTCACAGAATGTCCAGATTTTTCCCCCATATTTTCGGTCTGTTCCTCATAAAATTTGTGGTTTTCAGGCAAATCACTGAGGAATGAAGTCACTAAAGAAACATGCATTTGAGTTCCAGACTTCATACACTTCAGAAAATGTATAATAAAACAAACCCAGCTATTCTTGCAATGTTCTAAATTTATAAGAGCAATATTCAAAATCTGACCCTATTTTGGGGCTTTGTCCTGATTTCTTCTGCTGAGAGGTTGAGAGGTATGACTTTCAGTCATCCCTGGAGCTTTGAGTCTAAGTTATCTGATAATAAAGTTAATTTACTTCTAAACAATTATTTAAATCAGCACCTCAGTCAGAATCATTCGTGTTCTACAGCAAACAGAAATTTCCTAAAATTGCTATACTCTCTGTTACATTTGTACAGTACATTCCTCTTATTGTTGGCCTTTATCACATAATAATTTTCACTAGTGCTGACATGGGGATTCAGAAATGTACCATCAGTGATCGCGGCCAAGACAACACTGTTTATATTACGCATTTGTTGAACCAAAAGGCTCATTAGGAATGCATATCGCCAACCCACTGCATATGAGTTGCAGCTTTGTGTCATGGTCATAATAAAGCCCACAACCGCAATGTATTAGAGCACCTTACAGCCAATTAAAGTACAAACAACTGCAATAAACAATGAATGTATCTGAGCAGCTATGATAGTCATTGCAAGTTTGCATATATAGACAGCAAAACTATGTTGTTGATCTATTGTTGTAACTTAAAGCAGTATATAGGTTCAGATGTTCTATGAAAGGGAAAATGCGGAGTGTAGCTGTGTTAGCAGAGCAACATAAATTACAAAAATGGACATATAATTGCAAAGGCATTTGCTAACCAAAGCAGAGAAGCAAGCCACACTAGTGAAGGGGCTGTGACAATACTTGAATATAGAATATAGAATTATGTGAAAATCAGACAGAAGTGAATTCTAAAAAGCAACATGATGTATCATCCTAAACCTGTCCTGACAATATCAGAATGTGATCATTGTACCTGTATTCCCATGTAAATGTCCTGAAGAAAAATTCAACTCTGAGGATTTAACCCAATAAACTCTGTGCACTTACATTATGCCCTCCTTTCCTTAACAAGGTAAGCCAGATCTGGAGTCATAATGAAGGTGTCAGGGAAGCAGAATTCAAGGACATGTTGCACATTTGTAGTCTTATTACAGGAAAAGACAGACAGGCCTTATGGGATTTGAACCTATGCTTTTGTTAGAGATATAATCTGTATCAGAGAATTATCGAGGTAAACCAAAGAAACACTCACATTGAAGATGTCAGTAAAACAAATATCAGGGATATGTGACATTTACAGACTGTTAGCAACAAAAGAATGATAGGACCTTCGTGAAGGCATAGACTGGTTTCACTACTGCCAAGGCAGAGATAGTGAGGATGATACGGGCCATGAATGCTGGCGGCCAATAGCAGTGCATGACCAGTATGTGTGATTAGATGGATCAACTATAAATTACACAATGGACCATGCATTGTTGTTTCTGAGTCATCTGTCAGGAACAAGGAGCCATTCTTGTTACTAATCATCTGCTGCACCCACAGATGTTAGCCAACATGGCTGTGGACTAGCATATATACAGCAACCTTGGATATGGAAGTGCCTACACCCAGGAGAGGACATCCCTGTGATCATGGATGTCATCCTGTTGGCACATCCTTCAGCAGACATTAGTCAAAGTTTCATAGCACAAAAGAATTTAGTCAAAGAGGCGGTACAGCCAGTTTCACTTCTGCAGAGCTAGTTTCCTGTGGGTGGAGACATGCACAGGAAGCTGAACCCTCTGCCGTGAATGCCCTGTAGCTGTCCAGTAGGCCAAGCTATGGTGCTGTACCAAGTGTTGAGGCTGTGTCCCTGCATAAACACACACACACACACACACACACACACACACACACACACACACACACACACACACACACACACACACACATGCACCTTCCACCACAGCCCCAGCACATCCTGTACATTCCACACAACCACTGACCATGGTCCTTCTCAACATTAACCCCTCCCCATCCATTTCTCACACTAACCATAAAAGCACTTTTTATTTTGCTACATCTCAGCACTCACACGCTTTCCTGTGAATTGCCTACACCCCTCTTCTTCTTGTCCACCTGAGCAAATGATGATAACTGTGCCCTGCCCTTTGTATTTTGCCTATATCTGATACACAGTGTGTTCAGCCTATGCAAGGGTGAGCACAGTATGGTATTTTTGCATGCATCACTTTTACTCTGTTGCATCAGCTTAACTCTGTTATAGTTATGTTGCAAACCTACATGTATCTACTGCCTTTTTTCTCTAACTGTGACATACTGTGACTGCTTCCACCTTGGCACGGTCATCCCCCATTGCTGGCTCTTTCTCTGACTCCTTTTACTGTCTCAACTTCATCCAGCAGTGCTTCTGGGAATAGCAATAACCATGCTGTACCTCATTCCTAACTATAATATGGGGTAGCATAGCACATATGGTGGGATCATAAAGCAGGGCACCATCAGATGTAGCTAGATAGCAAAAATATGTCTTCAGCAGGCCACTCATGCACTCTATGATGCATGTGGTTGATGACAGAGCACAGTTGTTCTCATGGTCAACTTGATTGTGTGGATTTCTGATGGGTGTCATGAACTGGGGTTCTGTAGCATATCCAGTATCACCATCAAGTTACCCCTTACCAACCAGTGGTACAGGTCACTTGTGTGCCATATGTGGGAGTCATGAAAACTGCCAGGATGGCCTAAAAACACATTGCATATGATATTCTATGAATTTCAGACCACCTGGCAGTTTATGGAGTGATAAGCTTTGCAGTTCATGTACTTCCTTTCCAGTTCACAGGTGGGGCCTTTGTTTCAATATGGGTACTGCCTATGGCCCCCAGTACTTCAGGGAAATGGGCTTTATCATAGAATTCCCACATATTGTCTGTTTCCTCTGGGGTGTGTGGGAACCAAGTATACCCATGGCATTATGGAAATGATAGAGTATTCTCAAGGCAGAGACCTGAGGTACTCTCACTGTGTCTCCTGTAGGTTGCTGAAAACTCCTATAAGTTAGTTTATATAATGCCTTACAGTGGGCTATATTTTATATTGCAAAAGGATACAGTTTGCCATAACATGGAACATTTTGCTTTTTGAAATCTATAGTGTAACAAAAGAAGAGGAAAGACATGCAGAAGAAATTGTGTCAATAATCAGAGTAACCAGAAGGGCTGCCTCCAAGGGGTCTGGATGACAGGGCCAGTCTTGGAGAGAATATTTAGGGAACTGTTTTTTTTTTCTATGAGTCAAAATGCTCAGAACAGCACTGAGCTGAAGTTCATGGTTAGAATGAGCTGTATGTCAAATTTGATCCATGTTTTTGAATGAGTTGCTGGAAACTTGATAGTGGAATACATGGTCTGTCTGTATTTCACTTTGGTACATCAGTCAGTCCCACATATGCACCTCCTAGGAAATCTGCAAGATTGTTGGAGTAGAAATGAACCTGAAGACTTGAATTGTGCATGATTGAAGTGTAGGAGACACAGGTCTCTGATGAGATGAATAATATCAGGAATAATGGAAATGATTCCTAAAGTTTATAGGGTCAATAATGGTTTCAGTACAGCCAAACTGTCTTTTTCTCAGGCACAACTGAAGTAAAAGAGATGAACTTCAGCTTCTTTTCTGACAATGCAAAGACAAGTAATGCAGTGAAGAATGGAAGTGGAGTCTAACAAAGGATTTGTAAAACTGATCTTGTGAAGAGAATTCTGAAAGTTGAGGATTAGTGTGGACAAGTGCAGTGTACCATAACTGGTATGAAGTATCAACTTGTGTGTGTGTGTGTGTGTGTGGGGGGGATGATGGCAACAAAGCAAAAAAAGATTTGCAGGTATTGATATACTGGGTTAGATCACAGGAAGTAGAGTGAAAAGGTAAGGAAAATGGACAAGGTGTGCTCTTAACAGGATAAACTCCAGATGCAAGCAATAAGATGATGAAAGAATAAGGCCTGGTATATTGGCAGCATTGAGTCCTGTAGGCCCTAAAAGACACTGACGTCAGGCTGTTGAACCTTATCTAGAGAAAATCCAGATTCTAAGTATGAGGGGTGCAGAAGAAAGGCAACGATCAAAGACTTAGGTCTGTGGTGCCTTTCCAGTACAGAGTAGATGAGGCAAGGGGCCATGATATAGGTGATTAAGATTGTGTCAGACAGACATAAAGGAATCACTCTGAACAGAAGGGACAAGCAGATGGGGGACACGCAGGCAGCAGATTATAATGGCTAGTACTTCATGGATCCAAGAAAGTACTTTGTTGCCGATGTGGTCATAAAACCTTAGACTAGACTTCCAGAATTAATTGAGGTGTGTTAAGATATTAAATGCAGTTAAAAGAAAAGATAGTCTAGCTGTTGTCTTCTGTCATACAGGAGTGTATTTTTTAAAAAAAAGTTGTAGTTGCAGATAGCTGCACTGATAAGCAACATCTCTCACAGGTTTAGTAACCATGATTAAATGACTGTTTTTGAAACCAGGCTTAACCCACAGTAAAACTAAACCTCCTTACTCCTGTAATGGAAAATGACATGTTCAGATTATTTTTATGTTTTGTAATTCTGAGCAGCCTTTGGTTGTATGCTTAGAACTCTCAGAGCTACATCTTCAAATGCTAACATTTGTCTTAATTTTGCATCATAGCTGGTTTAGATGTATAGCATATGGTCAATTTAAAAAGCTGAGTGTCTCCAGATTCATTCACATCTCTTCATCTTACTTTCTGAATTAATAAAATGCATTGTCAAAACCAGGTGGTCTGTTATGTAAGAAAATTAAAAAAAAAAAAAATTGAAAAATACTTCAAAGTCACATTCATCCTGCAAGTTGTGACTAGTCTTACGTTAAGCTGCTTGCAGGGGGAAAATCGTTGATTTATTACTGATTTTAAATGACATGTTCACTTTCTGTCATGTAAAGTAAGGATAATAAATGAGTCAGAACAGCACAGAATGGGTACTCACTATAAAGGTAATATGAAAAAAGCAGTTGGACTCTGACGTTATCCACCAGTAAGATATAATATAAGCACTAAACCCTGTACAAATTAAAAGTAAAATACAGTACAAAGTATAATTCTGACAATTACATTTCATAACAAAGTCATCTTTGTAGCATAACCAATGACATAGACTCACCTTTCCCCTTTTCTGTGAGGCTAATATTTGCCTGCTTCTTAATGGTACAGTTAGTTGGCTTATTCTGAGCTGCTCAATTCTTCTAGCATTTTGAATCATCTCAGTCTGTCTCTCTCTCTCTCTCTATGTATCTGTGTGTGTGTGTGTGTGTGTG